>NC_092629.1:8576260-8631251 GCF_039555335.1 Amphiura filiformis
TGAAAATATTCTGCACCAATTCTTCAGCATTAAAATTTCAATTTTTAATACACTTTTATTACTGATGAATATTTCTACTTACATCTCCAAAATAAAAGAATTTCACATTTTCACATTTGACCTTTGCACAGTGTAAACAGGGTCAAAGTTCATAAACTGTCTTTGTTATCACAAAATACCTTGTTTAAGATTACAATGTAAAGTATCAAAATACTGTCATTTATATCGCTTTGCATATACACATTGTACAGTACCACACCCAAAAGGAATAATCACGAAAAAAAATTATACAAAATATTGATTTCAGACAAATTTGTTTCCTTAGAGTGATATTGGTTATTCCAGTTGAAATCCTCACCCCTATGGAAGACATGATCTTAATCTTCCACACAAGGAGTGTGAATTCCAAATTGTGACCTCAATGGGTCCTCTATAGACAATCCGACGAGCCAAGTCATGGTCAGGATTAAGTCGGACATAGCTGGGGACTATCCGCCAATCTAGCATAGTTCGCTTTTGATTGCCATCCAAGACGCCCACTATCGCAAAGCGCATCGGTAGCACTTGCGCCCAAGCGTCATGGGGCGGTAAACACTGCAAGCCTGTGATACTGGCATCATGTAAAATGGATTGAAGGCCCCAGCTATGGCCTCCAGTGAGGTGTAGGAATGTGTCAAGTCGGATTTGTGTATAGATGAGCCCTCTATAGAATATCATCAACAATACTTTTCACTTTGGTACTATAAACATTCTGATCAAGACGGCCTTGCAGAATTTTAAAATTCTACTTGCCAGTCTGAACAGTGTTTTAATTCCAATTAGAAATGTCCTTGCCCGACTTGATATTGTACTTGCCCTTTTGCTTGAAGCAAAAACAATAAACCACAATTTGGGCCAATTTTGTTGTACAATAACATCTCCAACCTGTGACGATAATGTTCCACCACAAATGAATCCAAGCTTTTGGGACATTTGCAGATTAATATGGCCACAAAAATATTTTACCGGTCCTCAGTGGCGTACCGGTTTTCAAAGATGGAGGTGCCACGGTCTCAATTCCCTCGACTATTCAAATCTTTTTCGCTCGCTTCTCTCACCATAATTGGTAGCCCCATATTTTCCCCCCCCAACTGGGTGGTTTTCCCTGACAAAAGTGGGGGGCATGGCCTCATATCAGGCCCCTTTGCACACAACACTGCCGGTCCTCTCACTTACAATGACATTTGCTGCAAGCTGACATCATCGAGTTGTAATATTATTTGTCGCAACAGACAAAAAAAAATCTTCAACATAACATGTTTTACCGCTCTTTTCGCTTGCAGCAAAACCACAACAATGACCAAGCGTTGTTTTAAGGTGACATTACAGGAAGAAGATCAGCTCAAACATTTCTTTTTCTATATACAGTTTGGCAGTTCCTTTCTCTTGCAAAACACAACTTGCATGCATTTTCCACATACGATAACACTGCAGGAGGGTGAAAATTATGTAGACACACATCTCCACAAGGCGACCACTTGACGGGTATTCCGCCTAAAAAATGTAGACACAATTTAAATTTTAAAACAACAACAAAACATTGCACCTTTAAAATGCTTCTCTTTTCAGAGTACTTAACATCAAAGTTCCTTTCACAGTAGCTGTCATCACAGTTCGAAAAGAAACAAACAAATTGTATCTGTCTCAATACCCGTGAAACTCCCCTTAAAAACTTTGCTCTTTTTCACCGTTGTCAGGGATTTTGTAAATCCACTACCACTACATCTTTACTCATATCGTCCATATCCAATAATAATGGAGTAAAGTCTTCTGACGATCGCGGAGACATCTGCGGCGACAGATGCGTTTTGGCAACCGTTGTACTGCTCGTTGATTTACTGGCTTCCGAGTGTGAGTTTGGAATGAAGTAGGTGACTAACTGGGCGATGATGATTAGGAATGAACCGAACACAAACGGTGGTCCCGCTATTATCCTCTGCAATGACAAAACAAACAAGAGTAAGTCTTTGAATACCATGTTAATCTATTAAATGCACCGGCGTGACATTTTCAAATAGGGGCATTTATTACAGGTCTTTTTACAACAATAATTCCCGAAACAAAATGTTAGGCAAGCTTAAAAATCATGCCGGTATGACAAACTATGAACTTAGGATCAACGACCTCTGGTTCACGTCCAGGTTCTGCGATGTCATTAACGGCATATTGCGGCAATAACCATGTGTGCATAGACCATAGTTAGCTTACTTGCACCAGATAGCATGGAAATTTCGCATCGTATGGCGAAATTTATCTATTTTTGCTGGAAAATTGATGGGGTCATGTAATAGAAGGAGAGTGTTTAGTTTCGTGATCCACAGTTTACTTTTCTCAAAAAAAGTTGAGATAACTGATATGATGTTCCACAAAGAGGAAATTTGAGTGTGAATTTCAAATGGAGCAGTTAATACCTGATTATACACTTGAAATTTTGCACATATCATTAGATTTATCAAATTTACTTTGAGAACTGTTAAATATCAAAACCTGTAAAAAAGCACATACATTTTTAATAATTTGCTATAAAAAATATACATTTTATAATCAATTTTATCATATCACAAATTTCAAAAAATCAAAATTGTTTGATATCATAAGGACATTCCTCATATGTGACACGATCTGGTCCATGGGGGCCAAAGAAGGCATTTTTGAAAATTGAGTTACTGTAATTATTACATTATACATACAATAGGCTATCATTTACTGAAAACACCATAGGTCTAGCATACTTGGTTCTAAAGTTATGAAGTTTTTTGATGTCTATTTTCTTATGTATTTTATTGTTTTTACTCCACATTTTTACCTGTATCTCAGTTTCAAATTTGCCGCCTTTGGCCCCCATGGACCAGATCGTGTCACATATTCAGAATGCAATTTGGTGTCCGATGCTAAGGTCCCAAAAAAAATACTATGAAATGTTGCTATTTGATCCCTAACACTGCTACACATTTCAAACGACAAAAAGGCAGATTTTACACATACAACTTTCTTGCCATCACACAATATTATATCTTACCGCTCCCATAGGATTAGGCATTTCGGCAGCACCACCTTCATCGACATCTTCCGAGTCTGGCAAATCTAGGTTGACATCAAAGAAATAGAAGATGAAACCAAAGAGAGCTGGTCCTAAACCATTGCACAAACCACGGATACCGGTAACCATACCTTGCACGACACCTGCCAAGGAAAATAAATTCAATCCATTAGCAACTCAGTGGGCTTAATGATAACATGGAATACTGATAACCATGGAATATGGTAATAGTGCCCTGTGGGGCATGAATTTTTCCACCCGACCCTGGCATTCCCGAAAAATACCAACCCAATCCGACTTTTCCCAAACAATCTCGCACATGAGACCAGATCACCAGACGATCCAAACTTCTCTTAGCCTCATCCCAATCTATTCTAGCCTTTCCAGACAAGAGTTTCAGCCACAGAATTAGAGAAGGAGAACGGAGACTCCCTATACCGCCACGTACAAAAGTATCAGCTATGGGGAGAAAATTGAGGGTGTTCGGTCCTTGCCGATGGTGCTGGAGACGAACAAAACAATTCTGCATTTTATCTGAAGCGTCTTGGTACTCCCATGGAGGTCGCATCAAGTGTGTCTCTCAAATGTGCCCCATCATCTATGTCGCTTGCATGACAACAAATGCATTGAGAGCATTCCGAGGGAAACCGAATACCCCTAATTTTGCTCCATGCTTGTATCAAGATGGCGGTCGAGTCCTGTGCTCCCTCTCTAATTCTGTGGTTCCAACACCTAAAAGCCCATAATCTCTTGCTTGGTTATCAGCATCATGTATCAGTATCATGATGATACAAGATTGCCAACACTGCCCATGGCAGAGTAGATAATGCTACACACCGTAACACATGCATACTGTTTCCTCGGCTGCTCATATCATCCTGTGCTCGGTACTGAACCCATACACAGTGTCATCGCCTCGATATCTTCATGGCAGAAATCGCCATGGTAGGTTGAATCTACCGCCACGCACAGCCATTTTTTATATCGACCTGTTTAATAGTTTTGTGTCGCATAAGAGCCGAAGGACATCTGACTAAGGCTACTGACAATAGCCCCGATTAGCCCGGTTACTGTCCTCGCTGTGTGTTAGTCAAGCATGGTACACCATAGGTCATATGGTTTTAGACTACCTTCACGATTGGCCTATACACTGCGCTATATAATTCGGCACATATAAATCAAAATTATTGTCAGTTTTTGACTCAAGATGCAAGCTAGTATCTCAAAGCGCAAGCTAACGACTATCATATCTGTTAAAAATATATATTCAAGTGCAAGGAACCACATCTGGTTTCTTTATACGAAATCATTTACGGGAGATATTCATCATTTTCAAACCCAGTATCCAAAGATTTATCAATATCAATCGCATAGCACATCCACGTGTATCGATCCCATGTATTCATTTCAGTGTCTCTTGCTGTATAGTGTAATTATTAACCGGGCGATGTTGGTGTGCCATACCACATAAAGTTCCACTGCAAAGATTAGAACCCACACCTTTTAAGGTGGGCTTTAAAAAGCCTATAATATCTCACCTTGGTTATCAGCATTGGCACTTGATGAAACCAGAGCACTCATAGCAGGATAGTTGATACTACACACCGATGCTATTACCCCAGCTGCCCACATCATCCAGTGCTCGGAACCAAACCCATACCACATGAGTTCCAGCATCTCGCATGTTAACCCTACCATGATTGTATGTTTAGCCCCTATATTTCTTGTTAAAGTACCTAGTAGTAATGTCTGCACAGGAAATAATATCAAAACAAAACATTTTTATTTGCAACTACGAATGAAGTGTTCTGACGTAAAAACATATGAATGCCATTTTCAAACTTTTTGCATTACAGCCACCAAAGTACTTTAAAAATTCTACAGTAAATTTTTGAAAGTAGCACACATATTCTTATTTTTTTAGTATCTGACCAGTTATATTTGCAAACCATTTATAGACTGTTCAAAGTCAAAAGAACATCCTTTTTATCATGAATATTCATAACCTCATTAATATGCTATCCAATCAAAAGAGATTGATTGCCTGACCGTGCACTTATTGTGAGGTCATTAATAACTCAAAATGACTCCTGGAACACGGTGTTTGTCACAGATACGCGCTACAAAGACTTCTGCACACACGTGCATGTATACGCTAAGCGTTACACCAATGCACACACGATCCCGTTGCGCTTCTGTGATTTGTAGCTCTTGTTGTCGGCGTTAATGTCAAGTTCACCGGTTGATTTTTTTTAGCAGGGCAGGTTATAATAATTAAAACTGTTTATATTTAATAGCGTTTTATGGTATAAAATAACATAAAATCCCATTTTGATTTGTTCAAAATATCGGATATTCGCCCTTGGAAAAATACCTCAGCCCAAAACAAAACCCTCCAATTTCCCACAATACCTCAAAATAGATGGTGCGCAGTTATTATTGTTATTATTATTTGGCTCTTATCAGAGCCAAATTAGATCACAAGTCCGCAGTGGCGTAGGCAAGCTGAGGGGCACAACTTGTAATTGTACTGACGTCCATGATGAGCAGGGGGCACTGCCCCCCTGACTATGCCACTGCAAGTATGTGTATCATTTTGCAACACATGCAACTGATCACCATACTTATGATTATTGGACATTTATGGTTCATTGTGACAATCCCTGCATGATTAATGCTTTGTCATACAGAAAATGCTACCATGTTTACAAAGCTTCAGACTTACCTGTGCAAAAACTGATAGTACTCCTACTAATGCTATATATGCAGGTATTTGATTTGCTTTAAAACCTCCCACCTGAAAAAAATATAAACAAGCAAAAATATTAATTTTACTGATAATTAGGGCTTAACAAGGTTTTGACTCATAATCGAGGGGCAGCTCAAGATACTGTAAAAGAGGAAATGTTTGTGCTACATTTATTTTTTGGGCTTTTTGCGCTCCAAGCTGCTACCTCGAAAATAACAACGCATGAATATATTCCTTTTGTATACAGTAAGCAAAAGAATGAAGGTAGCAGTTGTGTTCACCCCTGTATATCCTAAATAAAGACAAATGTGTCAAAATTAAAACATGCAGCCGATGCCTGTACTCTTTAGGTCTGATTTAAGACCTTATATGTTGAAATTGGTTGAGAAAATAAAGAAACGGTGATCCAAAACCTAATGAAGATACGAAATAAAAAGTTGCACTTTTGTGTTCTAATCAATGAAAGCATGATGCTAGTTTTTCGTGCTAATCAATGAAAGCACGGCGCTAGTTCTCTTGTTCACGAACGCTTTGTGTACAAATCAATAGGACATGTAATGTGGCAAATTACAACTTTTATATTTGCATCTTCCTTGGGTTTTTGGATCGTCGTGTCTTTATTTCTTTTACAATGTCAACGAATGAGGTCTTAAATCTGAGCTAAAAGATGCAGCTATTGGCATTTTTGAATTCTGAACATCACTTAGCTCGTTGGATTTGTCTATATATGAAGGTTCCCATAATTCAACTACGACCATGTTTTATGTGAATTTGGATTAATTGAGCCCACATTTATTGGTTGAGCTATTAGTTGTGAAATATTGGAAGAGACTGAAGTTAACCGCATAAAACGTGAACATAGAAACCTAGCGAGAATTTCACACTATACAGAATTTTATTGACTTACCATTCTTAAATAAAGGAACATACATGAATATTGCCCAGCCTCTGGTAAATATGACAAGAACACAGCTATACATAGTAGTAATACTGTGTAGTCTTGTCCCACCTTTCTTAATGCCTGCAAAGAATAAAAATATAAACAAAGGTAATATCATATTCAAAACAGAATGTGCATGTTGGAGTAGCGTGTGTGGTTGTAAAAATTGGAAAACAAGGACACACCTAAATATGCACCCTGATAACCGTAGACACCCACCAACCAAGGACGTCAATGATTCCTTTTCCTAAGTTTGCATTAAATGTGGCCAAAAATTTTGATTTTTGGTACAGTGATGGGTCCTAATTTCTTGGAAAATTGATATATTGATGGATCCACTTTCAAATTCTCAGCAGAACATCCCTACCCAAACCAAACTTGAGTATGCCCTCCCCCGCAAATGATTTGTTAATCTGGACAACCGATGTCTAAGTAAGTTGTTAAAATTTAGCAAAAAGGTTGGCATAACATTCAGAGGGTATATTCACTCCCTCCCTTTTGTCTAAGTTCGCAGCATCGATATTGCAATTCAGTATTCACTCTTTTGATGGATATGTTCATACTACTTATTTACAATGCGAGTGATCTAAAACCACCTTAATACCCCATATGATCCTGCCATCAATGTTGATCACTTTGTGCATCGTGCAACAGGGTTGTAGCTATGGTGGGTGGCACCGGACGGTCTGTCCGAGAATGACGCTGGCCGCCCGGCACAAAAACAAATAGACAAATGAATTTTTTCATCATAAAAGAGCACAATTTTTTTTTTTAGGGCTTAATTCCCGATCACTAAAAATATTGTTGCGCCCTGAGCCAATGCTTTAATTGGATAGTGCAATTACCCGGCACTCAACTTGGGCTAGCTTGTGTGCATGTATCAGTATCAAAACAACATGAATTTGATCATTACGACTCGGACTGTATATACCCACGAAACAGCCCGAATTGGACTTGTCCATTTGACATCCATACACCCTCCATGGAAGACATAAACTTAATCTCCCACACAGTTGGTGTTGATTTTAAATGAACTCGGCCATTCAGGTAACCCCATTTGATATCCACACTCCCTGTGTGGAAGCTTATGGTCATGTCTTCCATAGGGGGTGTATGGATTTCAACTGGAATAGCCCATTGGCTGCTATACTCACTGCAAAAGGATCAGCTTGTTCCCATGATATTGAAGCACCCCATGACGCCTTCCGTACTTTCTCCGGTAGAGACTCAGGCACCGCTACTAATATAAACAAGACGTCACATAAGGCAACCGCCGTGGCTAGAAATATGACAAAATTATCGCCGTATATGGCGCCTAGATACGTGCCTAGTGCAGGACTGGTTATTAAACTAGCTGCAAAAGTAGCTGAAACCTGTGAAAATAATGATAAAGAAATAGACTTTCATGTTCAAGTTGCTTCATTTATATAATTTTTGTTTGCTTGAGTGGCTGCAAAAGTGGTTTTAATTGTTTTTCTTTAGGTACAGGTACATAGTTTTCGTACATGCTGTACTGCTTTTAATAAATGCCCCGCTCTAATAAATGCCCCCATAATGTTTTCAATAAAAATGTGGCCAAATGCCATATCGAAGTGAGTAAGCTAATACTAAATTTTTTTATTCATGAACAATATTTGCATGAATGGTACTTCCAAATCAATTTTAGAGTGATAATGTTCCACATTCTTTAGATAAATCACTGCAAACGTACAACATTTTACAATGGCCAAATGGCCAATTTTCAAAATGGCAGACCCAGAAGTAATTTTTGCATTTCGTCTATGTTAGCCCATTACACATAGACTGCACAGCATTGCATTGAAGTGAATTGCATTTGTGCATCAATGCATTGCGCTGGGTTCTGCACTGCACTGAAACACACTACATTGCACTGCACACATTGTGAGGAATGCATGCTGCACTGTGCTGAAAAACACTTGCACAACACTGCAGTGAATCACATTTGTGCGTTAATGCATTACCATTGCATTGAGTGCTGTGTTGCACTGCACACTGAAGTGAAGATTTTTCGCATTTGTACATCAATGCATTGTCAGTGCATTGGGTGCTGCACTGCACAGCATTGCATTTGTGCATTGCCATTTCATTACATGCTGCACTGCACTGAAACACATTGCACTGCACAACATTGCAGTGAATTGCATTTGTCTATCAATGCATTGCATTGGTACTGCACTGCACTGCATTGAAACATACTGCACTGTACTGTATCATACTTACGAGACCATACGCTGAACTCCTCTCAGCATCTGAGGTAATGTCAGCTACATAGGCAAATACAATGGAAAATGTAACAGAAAACACACCTGACACAGAGATTATAGCAAAAACCACCTGCAAGAGATAACAGAAAATACATTTATATCATGCATTTGGCAAGGAAGAGGATTGTAGATTATATTGAAACAAGGCAGTTTGCCAACCACTAGATCCCCATCCGTCACGATCACAGGCAGTGGCAGTGGGGGGGGAAAAAAATATTGAGGGCAAATACCCCTTACCCCCCCAGTTTTGAGGCAAAAATTCCCAAATTACGTAAATTTCCGCTTTTTGCGGCAATTTTGTAATTTGTGTGATTTTGCCCCCCCAAGAAATTCACTTTGCCCCCCCAATTCTCGAATCAATGTACCTCCTATACAATGTACTTGTCAAATATATCATGTTATCGGGCACACAAACGGCTGAAAAATGTGCTTGATCACCAAAAAACACCCTTCAAAAATGTTTAATCATTTTTTGGTCACATGTGCACTTGAGTGACCACCCTCACAATCACCCAACCAAAATCCTGTATTTTCTTTTTAGATAATCTAAAATTTATAACAATTTAATGTATATAATTATATGCTTCAGTCGACTAAAAGAGTATAAAATTAGGCTTAAAATGAGGTATCAACCACTGCTGTAGGATATGTGGGGTTATGGAAAGCCAATCAAATTTGTATCGCAATTTTCAGAAAAGTGTAATACCTCCACCCTTTTGCATACCCAACTTACATGTATGACATGCGACCTTTTCTCCTCCCCTTTACTCATTCACTTTCCATAACATATGGATACCAGAGCAACAATACCACTATCATGGAAATCTAATAAATATTTATGACATCCACCACATCATTTTGATTAGTCTCTAAAATTCTAGAAATAATCACATATACAATCAAGTAGTATTGTGTAATTTCTGTTATTGCCTGTATATAAATTGATTGGTAGTATTGTGTAAGCTTTCATTGCTGGCAAAATGGAAAGTGAATAGAATACAAAGAATATAAAATTCTCATATCAACCATATGGTAGACGAGCAATTGTCCAGTTCAGAGGCAACAACTGTTATGTTTATCTAGATCTATGTTTTTTCATGCTGCCATGTCAACATAATTCAATCTTGACGTCGACATCATGTCGACATAATCTTGTATTTAAAATCAGCCAAAACATGTGTCAAAGTCAACAACAAAAGTGTTGCATAAGGGCACGGGAGCGGTGCCATGGTCTGCATTTTTCTCAATTTACTATACATGTACATAGGCAACAATATCATCAAATATAACAAGAATACATACATGTAGTGTTGTTTTTTATCAGAATTTCAAAAATATACTTTGGATTTTTTTTTAAAGTAGGGTGTCAATTAATAGCTACCATTACAGATTGTCCCATAAAAAGAGGTTCCAACGAATGTGGTGATATTTTAAAATGTGTTTTCAACCATCATTCAGCATTTTAGATATTTTTAAGCCACATCTTCCAGTTATCATTTCCAGGAAACTATAGTTCATTTGATGAACACTTTTAAAGATACATGTATGTCCTTGGATGTACCTGTATGTAATGGTAGCAGGATGTACCTGTATGTAATGGTAGCAGGACCAATTTAGCTATTATTGTTGTGCAAGCGCAGGCCATTTGCATCAATCCGTGAATCAATTTTACTCAGAAATCAGAATGTTTATAATGTGACATGATCAAGGGGAATGAGTCACATGTCGACCCTGGTCGAAAATGAATGTTTCTAAAGAGGACACTTAGAGCTTTCTGAAACTGAAAACCCCACGTTGATACGACTTTTCTTTGCAAAGTTACATCAATTTGTCAATCACTAAAAACAATATAAAACAAACAAATTTTAACACTTTCTGTGCCGATATCTCAAAATCAATATTTATAGCGACATCCGACTCATTTCCCTTGATTGTGTCACACACATATAAAACATGATATATGCACTGTATTGGAAATTTTCTGAGAATTTCAATTAACATTCAAACAGAAAATTGCTAAATTGATCCTGCCACCATTTTTCATCTGATATCAATCTTCAAATGAGCTTTGGTTTTCTGTGAATTATAGCTAAACATGTGGCTTTCACATTATGTGTAAAACACTTACTTGGGGTTAAAACCCATTTTAAAACATCACCATGTTCATTGGAACATGCTGTGTTGTGTGTAATTGTGTACGCTTGATTCCGGAAAAATAGGATTTAGCTATGTTTCATTTGGCAAAACAAGATAAATATGTTTTTAATCCAAAATAATTAGTGCTGTATTTTTCTGGAATGGGGAGTAATGTTCTCACATCATGGATAGATTTTTCACAGATCTTCACCTGGATCAGAATATATAAGAACCTTGGCCTGTTATACTCAGCAATAACTTACCCCATCCCAGCCCATCCTGTCGATATATTCCCAAACCCACCACACCAATTTCTTCTTCTATGTTTCTGTGCAATCACTGCACTGGCTACACTACATGTAGGTAAATATTAAAATTGTGTTCACCATATCAACCCAAAGAACTAAGTATAATAATAAAATGGCAAATTCAGCAAAAAGAGGTTAATTGCTACTGATGTAATGGGCTATTCCATTTAAAAACCACACTACCCAGTGGAAGTATGGATTTCAAATGGAACAGACAACTGGGTAACTTCCATGTAAAATATTCACTCCAGTTGTGGAAGATATATACAGGTAAAGCTATAACACAGGGGGTATAAAGTTTCAAAATGATTAACCCTGACCAATTACATTTGAAAAACATACTCCCTCTGTGGAAGATATATCCAAAATCTTCCACATGGGTAGTGTGGATTTCAAATTAAATAGCGCTATTATAGTTACATCCTGATATAGTGCCATATAAAAGTTCATTACTGTACTTACCATGGGCTGACCCTCATCAGTGGTATTGGCATACATGTGAAGAAAACAGTGAGAAGTAGAAATGACTTGCGCCCCCACACATCAGACAGAGCACCTAGAAGGGGCGCACTTAGAAATGACAAAATACCCTGGTAGATAAAATAAAGAGAGACACAATCATGTTATCAATACTATAAATAGAAATCTATGAAGGCTTCAAGATATTGTAAAAGGGTCATTCCATGACAGTTCAAAACCAATTTTTCAGAAGTTTCCCATACTATAATACTCTCTCAGAATAAAATTTCAATCAAATGACATGTATACCAAGTCATTATAAAAAAAGATTTTTAAAAAAGACAAGTCTCTGATTTACAGCACTTACTGTTTTCCTGTGGAGACCGATCAAAAGGAGGTGGGAATCTATTTTTACAATCAAAACTAACTTTTGAAATAAATGGACATTTTAAAAAGTTTCTAAAGTAAAATAAAATTATAGACTTTTAAAATGATCATACATACATGTATATAAACCAATTTTGATTGTGTTTTAAAGGAAAAATTATTGCAACAACATCCTCCAGAAACATTGCTAAATTTTGCAAGCAAAAAATTAATTTTGGTGGGTAATCTCAAGTATTGGAAGAAAAAAAAAGATATTGAAATATTAAACGAGCTGGAAAAGGTCATGATATCTAGGCCTGCCACGGTGGAAAGAAAATGGTGGCACACTCCAGTAACCAACACAAAGCACCTTTTACAGTGAAAACCCCTGAATGTTGACTTTTCATGCTTGATTAGACATGCATAAAAATAATAAAGACTGAACTTGTTGAAGAGTAGGTGGCACAAAATCATCTGACATTCTATTTTTTAGCTCAATGGGGTGAAAAAAACATTACAAATATTTACTGTTTGTTTACTTTCAAGTTCAATGAGCCTGTACTTGATGATAGCATGTACACCAGGAAGTATTTGGTATACGTAGTTAGCACTTCCCAATATTTATGATGTGATTGGGCATAGATGTGGTTTTTAACCAAGGTCAGAGAATTATTTCCAATAATCATACAGGAATTTATAGGGGTGTGATTTTCGGTAATTTTGTGCCCGGTACCACCAGATTTTTCGGCGCGGTAACCGGTACCAAATTGCGAAAAAAAAAATTTTTTTAAAAGAAGTTTTTTTCGGTTTTGTAGTGTCTCTGGACCTAGACCTAAATGCTAGGATCATGGTTGACCTAAAAAAAAAAAAATTGAATTTTGCACATTGTTTTGTAATTTTAATATGAAAATTGATACATAGTTTTCATGTCATACTCTATTAATGATATCAAAATAATAGAGTATGACATGAAAACTATGTATCAATTTTCATATTAAAATTACAAAACAATGTGCAAAATTCAATTTCAGAAGTTTCCCATACTATAATACTCTCTCAGAATAAAATTTCAATCAAATGACATGTATACCAAGTCATTATAAAAAAAGATTTAAAAAAAAAGACAAGTCTCTGATTTACAGCACTTACTGTTTTCCTGTGGAGACCGATCAAAAGGAGGTGGGAATCTATTTTTACAATCAAAACTAACTTTTGAAATAAATGGACATTTTAAAAGTTTCTAAAGTAAAATAAAATTATAGACTTTTAAAATGATCATACATACATGTATATAAACCAATTTTGATTGTGTTTTAAAGGAAAAATTATTGCAACAACATCCTCCAGAAACATTGCTAAATTTTGCAAGCAAAAAATTAATTTTGGTGGGTAATCTCAAGTATTGGAAAAAAAAAAGATATTGAAATATTAAACGAGCTGGAAAAGGTCATGATATCTAGGCCTGCCACGGTGGAAAGAAAATGGTGGCACACTCCAGTAACCAACACAAAGCACCTTTACAGTGAAAACCCTGAATGTTGACTTTTCATGCTTGATTAGACATGCATAAAAATAATAAAGACTGAACTTGTTGAAGAGTAGGTGGCACAAAATCATCTGACATTCTATTTTTTAGCTCAATGGGGTGAAAAAAACATTACAAATATTTACTGTTTGTTTACTTTCAAGTTCAATGAGCCTGTACTTGATGATAGCATGTACACCAGGAAGTATTTGGTATACGTAGTTAGCACTTCCCAATATTTATGATGTGATTGGGCATAGATGTGGTTTTTAACCAAGGTCAGAGAATTATTTCCAATAATCATACAGGAATTTATAGGTGAAGTGGGTTTAAGCTGTCATAAACAACAACAAAAATGACTTACCTTGACTCCCTGTACGAGTCCATTCATTAGAAATGTATGTTGAGGAAATGTTTCATGTAAAACCTAAAATGAAAAAGACAAGCACATTGTAAATAAATCCAATATGTCAGCTATTAGGCAAAAAAATTGTTTGCTTGCCCTCCACCGACCCAAAATTGGGCAAAATCACGGTCGGCCATTTTATAATTTTTCTTTTTTAGTTTTTAGTTTATAATTTTAATAGTTTTTTATTACCTTTCCTGTGTCTAAATTTCATTTCAAACCCATATTTGGCCAACAACATTTTTCTTTTCATATAACTGTTATGACTGTAAACTCATTATAACATTTATAACTACATGTTGTACCCATCCAATAATTTAGCGTCTTATGCCTGTATGCAGTCACTCTAATTGAATCAATTTCTATGGTGTATCTTGCATATTGAAGGTCTGAAATGAAATATTGATGCATCTTTCTACATGACCAAACAGACCAATGTTCGTTGCCTACAGGCCAATACAGTAGTGATTCATTAAAAAAAAAAAATTTAAATATTTTTCTGACCGACCCACCTCAAAACTCCCACTGGAGGGAAAGCAAACATAAGAAAATTTATTTTTTGTTTGCTTTTTATGTAGGGCTTCCCTTTAATATTGAGCACTATTGGGTATTGGATTTCCCTGTGCTTTTTGCCAAATGTAACAAATAATGTACAAATATCTGTTTTGCATGTACTTTTCTTTTTCATAATAAACATTTCACCAGGTTTGTCGATGCAAAGGAGCCAAGTAGAAAAATGGATCCTGCCTGGGAATCAAACCTAGGACCGCAGGTTTACAAGACCTGTGCCTTAACCACTTGGCCACAGGAACTTCGTGATTAAGCTGGTTGCAATTTGAACCTATAAGCGGTCACTTAAACTTATCTCCTTCCCACAAGTAGCCCGTAGTAGCTACAATCAGTGTTCGAAATAAGCACTTATCCTCTTGTCCTCTTGTCCAAAAATCACCGGGGACAACCATATTGAGCTATGTACTTATCCCTGGATAATCACTAAATATTACCTCTAAAATCATGACACATTTTGGGGACAACCAAAATGTTTTGAGGACAAGCAGAATTTATGATTTAGTTGTCCTCGGGACAACCTCCATATTTTCCTTATTTCGGACACTGGCTACAATGTAGGGCTATAAATACCTAATCACAAACACGCTGGGAAAAAGTGGGTAATTTGGCAATCTCATGCCCAGGAAATGTGTACTGCTAGCAGGACATTTTGAGCAAGTTCTTAAAAATCACAATTTTTTATACGCTTGAACTTATGAGGGGCCACATCCCCCCTCAGACACCCCTGTGCGCCGCAAAACGTGGCAGCCACCTCTGCTAGGAAATATTGAACAACGCTTTTTATATTCCCGGGAAATTTTGCATTTTTTCCACCTCTGATCACCAAGCTGCCGTGGCCAAGTGGTTAAGGTAATGGTCTTGTAAACCTGAAGACCTGGCCATGGGTTTGATTCCCAGGTGGGATCACTTTTTCTACTTGTCTCCTTTATCCTTTGCAAATGGCGAACCTGGTGAATAAAATGTTTATTATATATAATTCCCATCGGCAAAATGGCAAGTTTTATAAATTCTGCTGCTGTTCCAACAACAGACTGACTCTCGAGTCTTGATTGTACAAAGATCATGGATCTGTGATTTGTTATAGACTTGCTACAAGTCCTCAGGATTGAGTCTTGATTTGTACACAGATCCTGAATCTGTAATTTGTAGTAGACTTGCGACAAGTCCTAAGACATGTCCTTAAATTGAAACAGGACCCAGGAAGTAGGTGAGAGTTGAATTCTGTCAACTTTTAGGAATGGATTTCTATACAATGATTCATTTTCCTCAGTTATTGGTTTCAACCTTTTAAATTGCCAAACAATGAAATATACCTGAGATATAGGCCATCAAGTTTTCTACATACATACTTAAAAACATATATATCCATTTTGTTTCTATTTTGTGTGCACCTAAATCATAATGTACCAAGAACATTTTGACTCAATTTTTTTCAGTATTTTCTGACAACTTCCTAAAAAGTAAAATTGTCTTAAGTTAAATGCAGAGCTTAACCTGTCCAGCATGAATCAGCACACAGACTTGGATTTCATTTCTATTGACTTTGATGTATGATTCATCATAATTCATTGAGTCATTTTCTGAACTGTCAATATTCAAGACATGGTTTCCTGTAATATGATCTGTAATATGATATGATCCAATCAGACTTAGTCGGTAACAAAATGGAGATATATAAATATTATATTTATAGGAGAAAAAAAAAGTAAAACACAGAAAATGGATGCAACTTTCCAGCCAAGATTAGTAATAATTTTAAAATGTCCCACTTTGGTTTAAGTGCATCAGATTGTGTCATTAATAATGCACGTATGTTTATGTGTCAAACGAGGACACACACCACTAGATATATTAGTAAGGACATCTCGACTGCTCAGTGCCAGAAATGGGTAAGTGCAATAGCTGCAAAATGGATGTACAGCTGCCATATGTAGATAACTAGATGAGTACAATATACTCTGTGTAAATTCACAGGGCAGCTATTGCACTTACCCACTTTTGGCACTGAGCAGTCAATGTATGTACTTTGTATTGTAGTTTTTAAACCACTTTTGTTTTTAAAAATAACAACAACATGGTTTCAGAATTCAGTTTCACAATGTCTATGTTTCAGAAAAAAGTTCACAAAGAATCTCTGCACTTACTGTGAGCATTGGATTTGTAAGAAGCCCCCAGGCAAAGAATTCTAGAAAGATTACGACTAGTGCATGATATATGCTTGGTTCTCCCATGCCCTGTACAAGGAACAAAAAACAAAATACATAATAAATTACACTTTTTTGCATCCTCTGTTTAATAATCAGAGTACTATGTTTTTTATTTACAAAATGTGCCCCCCAGTGTTGTCACTTACCATTAACTGCATGTATGTGTTCACATGATCTTTCCCCAGGAGACAGGAGCAGTTTGGCCCCCAGAAACTCTGCAATGGCCCCTGGTTCCATCTCAATTGTAGTTGACCAGGGGACACTTTTCTCACAAAACTGGCCCCCTGGATAGTGAACCAAAAAGTATCAAATTCAAAGCAACTAGTGCTTTTTTAAACCCATCCAGCATATCTTCATTTTTATTGGCCCCTTGGTAAATGGAAGTGGCCCTTGGTTTCTTCAAATCTTGGTGAACCAGGCCCATTTTTTTGCTGAAGCGGTCCCTGGTTCAAGCTCTCTTATTTTTGTATTCCCTGTTGCCCAACACATTTACATGTATTTTTACTTTGTTCTTAAAATGTTTCTACAACTTTTGGATACAATTAAAATACCTCTATGATGTCACTTTATCTATTGCTAAGAATCATCTTCAAGGTGCAGAATTCAACAGGTATGTTCCCCATGATTTTACCAAATTTTTTCTTTGAAATTTTCACATGTAAAACCATGTTTTGATTTTTTGTAAATACCAGGTAGGATTGTGTATAATTATGACTAGCATTCCACTGGTACTCTTTTGACTAAAGTTATCATGGGGTATAGCAGTTCTTAGAATCAAAATTTAAAAAATTGATTTTAAAAAAAAATCCGATTTAAATAAAACAAATCCTATTAGGCCTACATGTACATGTATGTACCGGTACTGTTCTTTTATAATCTCATCTATTTTAAAGGACTTGCAGAGTTCTCTTTACAAAAAAAAATACATCCAAAAATGTGTTTTTGTGGGATCCCTAAAATATTTTTTTAAAGGGGTGCTAAATAGTAGAAGTGTCCTTGAAACGCAAAAAAGAGGTATTTTTAATGGCTAAATTTATCCCTGTTTTCATGCAAAATTTAGCTGTAAATGTCCTTGAAAAGACATTTGATCAGTGTAATTTGCCCTACTCAATTTAATTCTATTGAAAACATGCTCAGACTCAGAGCTTTTCCTAATTTCCAGAAATATCCTCATACATGTACCACCAAGTACTGGTAATCTAGCAACATAAATTTAATCATAGGCCTTTTTACATAACATGCCAGATCAACCAATGGGTTGGCAGGTCACCCCCCTCAGATTTTGCTGAAAATTATTTCTAGCATACCTCTATGGGAATAATGAATAATGGGCGTTTTTTGTTTTGTTTTTTGTTTTATGTTTAAACGGTTAGTGATTTTCCTAAACGGATAGTGCATTTTACGGTGGCTTAAATGTGAAAGGTGTTAAACCCCTACACATGAAGTGTGATGTGTCCAGCAAGGGTGAAAATCTGGGACTATTATACATAGTCTCAGGTGAAAATAAGGGAGCTTGTACCAGGGGCCACTTCGGCTAAAAATTGGCCTCTGGTTCACCAAGATTTGGAGGAACCAGGGGCCATTTCCAATTACCAAGGGAGGGGCCAATACAAATAAAGATGTGCTGGATGAGTTAGATAAATTAAGCATTAGTTGTTTTGAATTTTTGGTTCCCTATCCAGGGGGCCAGTTTTAGTGAGAAAAGTGTCCCTGGTCAACTACAAATGAGATGGAACCAGGGGCCATTTCAGAGGGCCAAACGGCTCCCGTCTCCCACTTAATTTCACCAGGGGTCGCGCTAACCTGCGTTTCTGCGTGTACAGCGTATATTTTTAAGTTTGAGCGCATACATATGTATATTCATTTTTGCATACCAGGTCAGGGGTTTTCATGCGCGCAGAAAAATTAAAACATGTGAAAGAAAAATAAAAGCTTCCATCTCCAATATTCAGGCCTCGAAATAAGCCAGAATTTCTGCCGGATATGTCTTTTGCAGGCCCTCACTGATTTTTGGGAGCCAAGGGCCCTTGGGCCGTCCTTATTTCGAGCCCTGCCACTATTTACAACCCGTCCAGAAATTATGAGTATAAAATGCAACATTTGTAACATAAATGTTGAAGTGAAGTCGCCGTACAGCATTGTAACATAATTTTAAAATTAAAATAAAATACACATCGCCAGCATAATTACACAGATTGCGATATTGTCTAGAATGACTGATGAGTTATTGCAGTACTGAATGACGAGTGACGACATATGTACGTTTAATAGTTGGTAATTTCTAATTCTAGGGATCGAAAAGAAATGCTTCACAGGTACATGTAGTGTGTAGAGAATGAGATATATGTCATCGGTGAAATACATACAAGGCCGTAGATGAAAAAAATTAAAAAAACTTGCCCATTATCTTTTATAGTCAAAATACTCCAGTAATTCTATAAATATCATGATATTTGGCCTAAACTTGAACTCATTTGCAATGAAATGTCATATTTTATCGTTTTAAGCATAGCTTTTTAACTCGTACATGCGACTTGCAATCAGCCCTCGAATTAACCCACGGCACCGACGACATATTGCCGTGGGTGCCCACCCCCCATTGCCGTAATGCCCTCAAAATACTTTACCGACGGCAGTCACTTGCCGTGCCCTCTAATGAAGTTGTCGTGGGTGCCCTAGCCTGCCAGCCCTGCCCCTTCATTATAAAATCATTAACAAGTACTGGTTAAAACTCCGAAAAATTGTGGAAAATTAAAATCGAAAATCTTGAACACGATCGCTATTTTGAGCATCGTAACCCAGCTATCAATCACAGTATACACAATAGTTTGTTGTGAATTAATACCCCTACGTAAGCTTACATATTCAGCCAATAACATCAGCTTTTATACATTATCTGGTTGCTAGAAATCTGACTTCATTTTCCCGATTGGTCAGAGAAATACGGTACCTTCAGCGTACTATCGACCAATCAGAAACGCTGTTAGTAACTAATAAGGCTGGCATTTTCGGGCGGGCTAGCGGGTACCCGCCCGAGATTACATTACCCGGGCAGGAAATACCCTGCCCGGGTACCCGAAATTTAAAAAAAAAGCATTTATGCAAATTAGCTCATTAATTATGCAAATATGCAAATTAGAGGGCGGCTTCACTTTATAATACATTAGAACATATTATTATGGAAACCGTATGTCCGATTTGCTCCAAACAAAAGGCATATTGATCAGTGTACTTTACCCTACTCAATTAATCTGTTAACAACATGCTCAAAGCATTTCCTAATTTCTAGAAAATGCATCCAATACCACCTTAAGGTAGACATCTCAGACCTTCGTATGGAGAAGGCCTGTGAAATCGTAGTGACGGAGCCATATGTGCACGGGTGTGAGTATCCCTAGTCTGTGTTATGCACTTTCAGTTTCTGCGTTTGAATGGGAATTATTTTGCCTACTACCACAAGTTTAGTTATAGGGAGCACATTTCTTCAATATTTTGACAAGTTGACATCAAATGTTCTATTCTATATTGTTTGGCAATAATGTCTTTTGCCAATAGTACGTCCAAAGTTGTAATTTTGAGTTTTTGATCGCAAAGATCGGATATTTTTATTCCCGATACCAATTCTGCACTCTTCGCAAGGGTGGATAATTCGGCAGAACTTTGACGATAATTTTGCCTTTTTGGACACTAAAATTTGATCCTTAATTTTGTTTCAACCGAGTCTTGATTTAGCAAGCACAATTTAAGGTGGGTACCAATTTTATATACCTTTGATGAAATTTTGAAGAAATTTTTTGAATATCTGATCTGCGCAAACCGTTAAGTGTGTATTTTCCATAGACCGACAAAATGGTGTGAGCCAGTCCTTAGCCGTACATGTATGTAGGTACGGTATGCACTATGCAGGGTCTTAGCTAGAAATTGAGGGTTGCCCGTCATTTGAATAAAATTGCCTGTCCTAATTTGACCTTTTAAAACATTTACCAGATGTCTATAGCCCATTGGGGGTTCAAAGAGTTCAAATATGTGCCGATACATGGCCTTGACTTGTTGTACAAATCTGGTTTACTAAAAAGGTCAATTAGCTTCTCAACACATACAATTTATAATATGGGCCATTCTTCGGTCACGTGTGTGACATAACTAGGGTATTTCACACTTATGCTCCTATGCCTGCTTTATAAATAAAACAGATAACACCATATCTTTTGCATGATAGTTACACTAATATCTATACTTTTCAAAAATATTAATTTTTTTTTTTTACGTTGTGTTATTTTCGACTTTTTTCGTGTCAGGGGTCAACAAAGGGTCGGTCACGTGTGTGACATCAGACGGATGCAAGTTTTTGGATTTTAAAATTCATTTCTAAATTTCTGTGAATTTTAAAGGACCTACATATTCATACCAAATGTAGTAAAGCATTGATATCTTGCAATTACAATGACACCAACATTGACAAGAAACATTCATGCCTAGCTGTGTTAATTGAGGGTTTGATACTAAACGTTTGGTAACGTGTGTGACATTTGGTTTTGTTCGCCTGAATGTCACACACGTTACCAAACTTTTGGGTGAACATTTAAAGTATTTAATAATAAGCAAATTTGTTTCCAAATTTATTTATTATATGCCCTATAACCAACTAAATGTATTGTTTAGGGAAAAACAGTGGTGTCATGTCAACAATCACTTCATACAAACCTTCCATTAAAACTGAAATAACCGGATGGTGACACAGAAATCCATATTCTTAGGGGTAGGGGTAAAACATGGGTCAGTTTTTGCTCTTTTAAGAATATTTCAGGTGATGTTGAGCTAAAACTTTGTGTTTAGGTTCATTTTGTGATTTACTTTGATATGGTCATGTGCCTTATGGTGGGACCACAAAATACCTGGTGGCGTTACATTTTTCTCTCCCCTTTCTGATTTAACTTGTTGTCACAAAGTTATTCTTGGTCCAATTGCATCAAGTTTGGGCTCATTATACAGCTTGATTATTCTAATTTTCAAATATGTTTCACAATTTGGAATTTGAATTTGTAAATTAGTGAAAAATATTAAAATGTTAACGAAGATAAACCTGGTGGATAAGTGGTAGAGGATAAGTGGTAGAGGAGCATGTACAATCTCTATGGCAAATGCTTTGAAGACATGATATCTTTTTTAATTTTAATTATATCATTGTCAAATTGTGTGCTATACATGCAAATCATACCTCAAATAGGGTGGCCACAATGCTAGCTATTGTGTGTACCCCTGCCTACATACACAAATGTACAATGTATGGTGAAAATGTAACAGATTCTGCAGCAGTTGGAAAACTTTTGGGCATTTTGAATTCCATATAATTTGTCTCCTAGTAACTTCTGTGCAAACCCGACTACCTAACTAGATAGAAAATATTCTGCTCATAATGAAGGTGAATATAGCATTTTTGTACGGTCACGCATAAAAAAGTTACGCACAAAATAATTTTTTGTCATCAAATAAAACTATTTTCCCAAAGATGTACAATTATGCTATATTCAGTTTTACAATCTAGACCCTCAGAGCAAAATCCTGTGCAAAAATCAGACAATTTGGTTGTGTAGTTTAGGAAATACAGGCATTTGAAGGTCAAAATTGGCACATAATAGCGCCCTCAACGGTGAAAATCACATATATTTACCTTAAAAGTCCTGGCAAAAGAGTTATTTTTGTGATTTCAGCCAGTTTAAAAATGTTGTAAAGAAGCAAATATAGCAATTATGACCCTGGATTTTTAATATTTGCATAAATGAACATTAAATAAACAAAAAGCAATACATCTCGTGCCTTCTTTGGCTTTATTCCCACAATTATCGCTCTGTGAATATGCAAATTTATGACAAAATCAGGATTTTCCTAAAAATGGCCAATTTTGTGAATCTTTAAAAGGCTGTATCTTCGCAACGGATTGTCCGATTGAGTTGATTCATGAGGTTTTTTAAATCATTTTGCAGCAGGAACAATCCTGACAGAAAAAGCAATTCCAGGGGTGGGTTTGAAATTTTCATGTGACCACCCTACCTCAAATGATAGCTTGTTCATTCATTATTCATATTCAGCTATTAATTTCATCTAATCATGTTTACAAGTATTCACTGAGAACTGCAAGTCACAAGAACCATAATTTTTACTATTCACTTACACACATAAATGCCAAAATTTTCAGTCACAACATGCGTTTTGGCTTTCAATTGTTGTATCTTAAGAATTATACACCCTAAGATAGGAAAATTATACATTTTTGGAAAGCTTTTTACCCCAGGAATCTAAATATGCAGTTAAAATAAATGTAGGATACACTCTAAAGAAAATATTTTCAAAAATGTAATCAACATTTTGTGCATGACGTTACGTATATTTTCGCACCCTGTATCACCACTTTGGTCAATCATAACATAGCAAAAGTATACATTTTATTAAAGCGCATAGTGTCGCCTGTCACAAAATTAGATTTCATTTGAGGTATTCCATATCAGTAGCAAATGCAGTAAATAATCAATTTACTAGTAAAATTTAATTTTTTCATGATATCACCCTATATATTTTCTTACGCACCCTGTATACCAACTTCAAATTTGCATATTTGGATTCCTTGGAACATAAGCTTTCCAAAAATGTATAGTTTTGCTGGTGTGAGATGTATAGTTTTAGTCATGTATCAATTTTAGTGAAAAGGAGGACAAATGATCAAAATCAGTGCTTGTAACGCAAATGTGCCCCACCATAAGACACATGACCATATGGCAACTAAAAATCAGGTAAAAATTACATGTTTGGATTTTTTTTCTTCCATAAAGTCCATCTTTAGCCTATTTGTGTGTACAATCAAGGTTAAATCACATTTGTGAGGACACAACCACAAAATGATACCATAGCAACAAGGTATCAAAAATGTTGAGTACTTATTTTGGTGTCAGTGGATAGAGGAGACCCATAGCTATACATTGATACCAAAATTCAACATCATAGGGTGCTCTTAATGGAATTCCATGGCGGAGTTTGTACGTCACACACGTTACCAAACTTGTCACACACATGACCCCGGTCACGTGTGTGACTTGTTAATTATCATGAATTACCGGTACGTAAAAACTAAGAATAATAATTTCCATTTAGGAAGCTGGAATGGAGGGTATATCAGTCTACCTTTTGACATAAAATATGAAGTTCAGTTAATAAAATCTTTTCTGATGGTAAAAACAATTGCATGTTTTTGGTCACGTGTGTGACATACAAAACCAATTAATTTGTAAATTGTTAATTACGCGATTGTTGTGGTTTGAAAAAATTTTCAACAGTTCTGATTTGTTTAACTGGCGTCATAACAGCATATTTTAAAAAAAAAAAAAAAAACACAATTATAATAAGTTAAAACTGCAGTAAGTGTTAAAATGGCCCCAAAACCTTACTTTTAGACCCAAAACTAACAATTATGTTAATTTATGCAAATTAGGGTGTTCGGCGATTAATTTTTCATGAAAATTACAGTTCTTAAAACTTTGAACTGTACTTGTCACAAAAAAGTTTACAAATAAATGATACCTACAATTTGATTTTTTTCAAATTAGTTTCATTTTCTGAAGAATGGCCCATATAGCATCTGTCAAAGGCATTAATTTTGCCCGTCCCAGGAGCAAACTCCCCATCTAAAATGACGGCCAGACGGGTGGCTAGCTAAAACACTGACGGTATCGTAGAACTGGCGAGCGAGTCTGCATTTGTAACATTAAAGTACCCCGGGCTAGGGGTTCTGAGAACCCTGGACTGGTTCTGGGAACCCTTCCTTCCTTAAAAGTGCTGCCTCAGATGGCTGAGGAAAACGCACTGCGTGTGTGCATGGGTAGGAACAATTAATGAATTACATTTGTATAACATGAAGATGTAGACAGGTGCAAAAATATATACAGGGACAGTGTCAGTGCTGATGAAAAGCTGGATGTGGAGCTACAGCTTACACCAGACTCGACACCAGGAACCCCTGGTTCTGAGAACCAGTGTTCACTCTCTCTGGAAATTGGGTGCGCCAAATGAAACATTTTCTTGACAAATTGGCCCAATTTTGGCTCGGTAATTCCCCAAATTGACTAATTTTAATACAGCACTGCAAATTTGTGTGCGCCAAAAATAAATTTCAAAATTGAGACTGATAGTCACATACGGCCTCTTAGACTGAGTAAACACTGCTGAGAACCCCTGGTTTTAAAACCTAGTGTTACCCCTGAATTTCACCCTTGGTATCCAGACTGGATATGCATGTATCATCCATGTATCATAACATGAGATTGTGTAATGTGTACATGTATCATTGTACAATGTATGTAAGTACTGTATCATGTTGTTGATTGCAATTCATGAATTGGACTCAAAAACGCTAATCGGAAGAGATATTTAACACAAAACTTACCGTCGCGTGTGGGTCTTTTGCCTTTTTCTTCACCACTGGGAGTTTCCTTCTCTTAGGCATGATTTGATTAGGATTTAATTTCTGCATTTAGAAGGCAGTAAAGCTTAGAATAAACGTCAAAATAATGCCATTACTACACGCAAAACATCACCTGATATTACATCCGAAAGCCATGTCATTGCAACCTTTGACCCAATCAATGTTGCCTAATTTTTGTCACCTAATGAGGCGCCCAATAATTTGTGTCGTTGGATTTTTTGTAGTTTTTCTTCCGTCTTAACACCATTGAATTATTATTTTTCCAATTAATATTCCATGCTATTGTATTTTTATACCTGGAGAATAAAATAAATGTGTTTCTTGTCTGTGTAAGATTATTAGTCATTTAAAAAGTAGCCCAATCAATGCTAAGATTATTGAGTTGGCAACTCTTTTCCAGCGCTCCTGACATGATAATTGATATTGAGAGGTGGCGCTATTACAACTTTATTTTAACCAGGCCTGATTTTAACCCTGTTTTAAACCTGTTTAAGGCCAAATAAAAAATAAAACATGTTTCACGTCCCCTCCCGCTTCCTTTTTTGAGGTTTCTTCATTTTTATTTTTATTTTTTGAAATTCAGTTATAACTTTTCAAAAAAATATGTCTAGGAAGTAGAGATGCTTTTTATAGCCTTGCAAATATACAAGAAACACTTTTATAAGGTTTTGTGATAGTTAGAGGGGGCCTATCTCTCAGAACAACAAATAAAAAGAGGCCTCCTCCTTTTTCCAGGCATTATTGTATATGCTAAAACAGCTCTAATTATGGGTATTTACACCGATTTTGCGATAAAAATAAAAATAAAAAAAGCCCCTCTTCCTCCTTTTTTTTTCAAAAACCCGGACGTGAAACATGTTTTTTATTTTACTTGGCCTAAACCTGTATGTTAAACTTTATTTTACCCACCTGTTTTTACCCATCATGTATCATGGACATCACAAACTGCCCAAAATAACTCAGAGCTCACTTCGGGAGTGTTCATTAATACTTTGATAGGGGGGCTGGTCTTCCTCAAATTTTTCGTTCGAAAACTTTTTTGACACCCCCCTCGATGGACCGGCGAACTTTTTTGACCCCCCCTCCTTTTAACAGACAACCCCCCCCATTATCGTATAACAAACATACATGTAGGCTACTATAGTGTAGTGGTGTCACCCGTATCTGGGTCACATGTCACTGACGGAGGCAAATGCCCGGGGCAAATGTTTGAAACATTCCCGGTGGGCATTGCGCATGAAATAGGCTACAAGCACAAGGAAATTTTCATTTTATACTTAATTTAGATTTGTCCCAAATCAGGGTGTTTATCTGATTTTACAGGGATAGAGCCTAAATGAAATAGAGGATTTATTTGGAGGTTCATAGGCACATCAGCATAATTTGGATCCGTGGCTATTATGATAGTAGCCTACAAATGCGCGCGAACCGCGCCATATTGAAGCTTGAATGGTCAGATATTGTTAAAATTGGAACTAATTTATGCAAAAAGCTAAAATGGTCAAATATGAGATTAATTTGGTCACGCAAATATAGGCCTACACAGGTATCAGTTTTGGCCCCCAAAGACCCCGGGCCAAAGACCGTGGTACCTGGGCCTGTGCCCACTCTGCCCTATGTAAATAGCTCTAAATCTACCCATGGGCATATTATTTATATGTGTACAAAATAATTTTGCAATGAGAAATAGTATTAAAACTGAAGTGTGCAGTTTACGTGCAAAGCCTAGGAAATCCAACTTATTTGCAATATTTTCTTGATTTAGTTGTATTTTGATCAGATTGGTACATAGGCCTAATCATATTTTGTAGCCTATACTTTGAAGAGATTGATCGATTGATTGATTTTATTCGATTAAAATTATATAATAAAAAGTGCCAGTATTTCTTAGACCAACCCAGATGTTGCATGTTGCTGATCATCTTTAATGTTATTAATAATAGATATGTGTACATTAACTAAGTGCCATCATTTTTTTCAAACAAAAGAGCACTGAAAACCAAAACTTGCCCATGTTAAAAGTGATATAGAGGGTCTCAATGCGCGAAAAAATTTTGGGTTTTGAAGAGGAAAACTTTTTTGGCCCCCTTTCTTACCACCTAAAACTTTTTGGTCCCCCCTCTTTTAAGGTCCAAAACTTTTTTGGCCTCCCTCCCTTTTTACCAGCCCTCCCCCCCCCCACCAAAGTATTTCTGAACACTCCCTTATCGAAAATCTCAGACCCGTAACCACGGGGGATGGGGCGTAAAGGTCCAAATTTTGAAGGAAAAAAAAGTCCACTTTTTCAAAATCATGGATCTTGCAGCTATACAATCATGAATAGAATCAGGTCCATACTCATTTTTATTTTTGATACCGGTGCCCATTTACTATTCGTTTTGATGAGTATTGTTCATTTTGATTAGTTTTGGCCTATATTATCACTTCGAACCGATAATCTTTTCAAAAAATTATGGATGATAGTAGTTTCCGTTTAATTTTAACAGGTAGGCCCTTAAGCCATAATGTACGATCTTATAATATGAAATTGGATAATTTTTTTCAAACCTGATTTTTTGTGCATATTTGTAATGTTTATATATACGTGTACCAACTTGCACCTAAATGGAATCGGCCAAATGTGTTGTCTTTGTAGGTCAACAGAGCAAAGTTCGACATATTATCATAATTTAAAAATTATGATAATAGCCTATGTCCTCCCATAGAACTGCGTGTTAAATGGCCAAAATAACCAGTGGGGTTTCTTTCATTTATATCTTGTTATTTCAACCTAAAATGGGCAGAAAGCCTATTCCCGTCAGTTATTACTAATATTATTTCAACATTTTGAATAAAGAATAACAAAATAAAAATTTGACGGATATCGTACATTAACATGATTAAGGCCTTAAATTGAAAAAAAAAATGATCTCCAACTCATCACATTTTGATTATCCACTTTAATTGCAGGTATGCCTAATTGGAATCGGTTCTGTTATATCCCTCTATCCCTCTCGGAGAACTTCGGACAAACAAATCAAATAAGTCCTTTTTTTTTTTTTTTTTTGATTAAAAGTTACCGTATTCTTTTTTTAGTAGGCCTATTATCATTTTTGAAATGACATGGCAATCTTGTCAAATTTGATGAGTTTCTTGTAGTGAGACTGTGTCCGATTCATAAGTTTGTAGAGAAATCTGTTATGCCTATTATGTCCCCTCCGGTTCCGAATAATTTGAATAGCCTAGATTCTATGCATTTTGGTTTTTTAGAGCTTTTTTAGAGTGTAGGCCTATAGGAAGATCAATAGGCCTACTCAGTCATCGGTGTGCACTCGGTCTTCGTTATGTTTGCCAAATGAAAATAAAATCATAGCCACTATACAATCTAAGAAATAGGCCTAAGGTTCTAGGCCTAAAGCTATCCTCTGAGTAGAACCCGTAGAGGTTCTAACCAAAAATGCCGGGTTAAACCATCAAAAATGGCCCCGAAAATGTGATACAGAACCGCCGGTTTTGTAGAGAACCTTTAAACCCTTTTTAGAAGTTGAGAGGGACGGTTCTCCTGAGAGGACAAAAAAGGTTTTATTTAGAACCTTTATTTCTTAGAGTGTATGTCATTATAAAGTTTGATGGCAAAGTGCATGAGGCAAACCATCAACCATGGAAGAAAGAGATAAGAAGGAACCACAACGAACGCATTCACTTTGTCCACTCCCTTTACCGACATTTAGTTGACATTGTTATTCATGAGGATTTACTTTGATCAATACCCCGCGTTAAATAGGTGATTGGTATTGTATTCCATGTATTTGCATGTCTTCTGGAGCGTGTGTGAAGGATGATTTGAACTAATGACCTTCCGTGCAAGCACCCTATAGGATTTTCTTTGGTGACGTGATCATCGGTCATTGATGGCCTACATCTTTTTCTTCCATTTTGCCCAATTTTTCCGAACTTTGATGACTTTTTTCTCAGAGTTGGCAGTCTTTGGCACTGAAACGAGTTAGCTAGTTACGATTATACACATATAAACTATTAAATTAAACAGGTTTTATGTACCGGACTCAACCGGAACATTGTGCATTATTTAAGAACATTTTACATCTATTTTTCATCGAAAAAGTCACCAAAATCTTACCTTATTTGCTAAAGATGAAACTCAGCAAAAAAACGGCCGATTTTGATTACCTTTTCGATGTTTTATAGACATTTTCTACACAACACGATCAAGAAAACAGTTTGACTGTAGATCCCAAAACAAAGCTACTATACATGTTCAGAGCATCAGTGAAATTCCATAATCTTACTTCTGGGTAGCGTTTGTTTGTTCGTGGATGGGTTTGTTATAAATTTTTTCCAGTAATGATTTTGCCAAGCATCGATCGCGGTAAATGGATCATACATGAAAGTAAGTACCATTGATAGCTTTTCTTTTCATGCGTCAATAGATAAGCGGATTAAAACTTGGCCGATCGAAGTCGTTGTGGTTCCTTCTCATCTCTTTCTTCCATGCATCAACGGACCGTTCATAAACACTTGTTGGGCCTGATGCAAAAACTTTATTCGGGTGACTGGCTCCCACAAATTGAGCGCAATGTCGCCAGCGCACTTTATACAGCCAATTAAACATGATAAATGTCAATAGAAAACTCCGGGAGTAATAAAATAATAAGTAACTAAACAAATTCTACAGGAAATATTGATTTTCGAAGACCCAAGCAAAGAGGAACTCTAAAATTCATGCAGAAAAATAATAATAGTCTAATTGTTGCCAACAAATCCAATTTTATTTTGTCTCATTCAACTCATTTTGTTTTTAGCTCTCCTGTAGCAACGGAAATGCACTATACACCGATCCGAGAAGCGTTTACTGTATTTGGCCCTCTATTGACGGAACCACAGGTGTACCAGTGCGGGAGATTTAATTTGTTCAATCAATTCATGATCGTGTATTGAAAATCACTGTTGTGTACAATTCTGTATAGCATACTAAAAAGTAATGGATGGAACCCCCGACCTTGGTACACCGCAGTTTTACGTCGGGGACACCGCAGTAATGGCCTAGTCGGATTGGTGTATAAGCGGTAGAACAGACCTTACCTCGCCTATAATAAACATAGGTTTATCAGTTCTCTAAAACCGACAGGGACGAGAAGAGATTTCATGGCATTTATTCTTGTTTTATCATTATTTAAGGACCAAGAAACAATAGGCCGTCCATGTGTTATAGAAATTGGTAAAATCTAGCATATTGACGGTGTTGAGAATAATACATGTGGCCTCATTTTCGATGGCAGCATCCTTTGTGCCAGCATCATAAGAATTGGAACCAGTAGCTTATGATAGCCTGAGAAGTTTGGCAACTAAGAGAAGCCATTTGGCAACTTTTCAGGAAAACGGAAAACTCTGAACTGAATAAGAACTTCATGGCTTTAACGTTAGTTAGCGCGAGATGGGAAAAGAAGGAACAGATAGGACGACCTCCTCTGCCAAGGTAGGCCTATAAACGATCCAGTTGCATGCTATAATTGTGTGTTTAGGCCTATTTGTAACCTTACTCTCATTTGTATGCTTGTTTATTTGTTTGTTTGTTTGTGTGTTTTTGTTTGTTTATTTGTTTGTTTGTTTGTTTGTTTGTGGTCGCTCCCCAGCAAACACAAAACGTTTTCGACATCATTCGCAAAAGGTTATAAAAGGTTGTCAGAAAATATAAAGGGTACAGTAATGGTATAAAACGTTTTCATAACATTAAATAATATTTGTTGGTAATTTACTGCACAGCAAACAGAAATGTTTTACAGAAAACATTTAAATGTCGGGCTATATAAAGGGTATAAAAACGTTTTAATAACATTCCAAAAACATTTTTGAAAACTTGGTACAAATCATTCTAAACAGAATGTTATTTAGGGGTTGAAAAAATATTTTGCAAAAAATGTTTGCCCAAAATATTTACAATAACGTTTTTAAAATGTTTTCACGACCTTTATATAACCCGACATTTAAATGTTATTAAAACGTTTTGTATAAAACATTTCAAGAACATTTCTGTGTTTGCTGAGTGCAAATATTTTAACATAATGTTATTTAAGTGTTGACAAAATATTTGGCCAAAAATGTTTGCAAAAATAGTTAACAATGACATCTCGAAAACATTTTAAAAATATTGTTATAGTGTGTTTTCATACAAAACGTTTTTAAAACGATTTCATGACCTTTATATAACCCGACATTTTAATGTTATTAAAACGTTTTTACCTAAACCAAAACCCAAAATATAACTTATTTAAAACGTTTTAAAAACGTTTTTGTGTTTGCTGGGTCCCCATCTTGGGTCCTATAGGTTAAGGCTTCTCTGGTTAAGGCAAATACAAGTGTTTAGGCAAGCTAAAACAAAGAATGCTTGCCCATGATAGTGGGGAAAATTATTACGGAAAAATAGGATAAGACGATTGAAAAAAACAAAACTGAAATATTTGTTGACCCGAAAAGGCCCGAAAGTTGCCAAATTTTCTAACTTTTTTGCACCGATAAAAATAAATGGAAATTTCGTTTATTTTTGGCAAAAAGGGCAACATCTTTCTAAATGATACAAGATTTGTCCCATATTTTACAATGTATAAGGATCACCAACTGTGAACACAAGTTCCGAGTATGAGACGGAATTGAAAAGGGTCAATGCGTCCCATTTTCAGAGATGGACTCCTCCCCCTCCTTAGGGAACAAACCAAAAGATCGATGACGTCCTATAAACGTAACTAGTTTCGTTTCTCAGCCAACCCCCTCCCTCCCTACCAGAAACGTAATAATGAAATGTTGAAAATTTTGACATAATAATAATAAAGACACATTCTTCTGACCGATGTTTTTGTACAAACGTAATCGAGTATTTTTACCCCCTCCCCCCTAAACGAAATTATAGGACGTCATCGATCTTTTGGTTTGTTCCCTTAGTGGGAAGTTGAATCGCCAACGTCCTAATTATTATATTATCCCAATTTATTTTTATCTGCAGGCATGGACATGCAGTAGCCATAATGGATGAGATTGTCTATGTTTTTGGGGGGTGTCGGAGAGTGGAGGAACCAGAAAAGGTGATTGCTTGATTGCTTGCTTGCTTGCTTGATTGATTGATTAATTAATTAATTTATTGATTGAACGATTGATTGATTGATTGATTGATTGGGTGGTGGTGGTTGGTTAATTGATTAATTGATTGTGTGTGTGTGTTTGTTTGTTTGTTTGTTTGATTGATTGATTGATTGATTGATTGATTGATTGATTGATTGATTGATTGATTGATTGATCGATTGAATGATTGAATGATTGGGTGGTGGTTGGTTGATTGATTGCTTGCTTGATTGATTGATTGGTCGATAATTTGATATATTACATTTTTCTGTTGATTATCGTAGTTAATCGATTAGACGAATGTTTATTAATTGTATATTGATTAATTAATTAATTAATTAATTAATTAGATAAATGTTTACATTATTTATTGATGATGACGAGTATAGCGGCTTATAGGTGGTGGTGGTGGTGGTGTATGGGGGAACATCTGGAGGAGGATCTTAATTTATGAGATTTGGAAATTGAAGAAATTGAAGAAAGAATGAATGAATGAGAAAGGTGTTTTTAATACATTCGTCTGTAACCTTTTTGTACCCAGACCTTAATTTTTGTATTATCATATTTTTCATTATTTTTTATTTAACCCTTTTCAGGGATATTTTACTTCAGAGATATGTACAGATTACACGGTAAGTTGTTTCAGCCTATTTGCCAACGTACATACATGTATGACTATTTTGACCTACAGCAATATGAATATGTCATAGGCCTATTTCTTAGGACAAACTGTGGATGCAAATTGAAAGTGACTTTGCGCGACAGGTGGTGAGTGCAACCTGCAACGAGCCAAGTGATGGTCAGAATTCAGTCGGCCATTAAATACTGGGTCCCGTCTGCACCAAACTGGTGTTGTTACCCTACTGCCCAATTGGGTGGATTAAATCCGCATAAAAATCGATGTTGAATAATTGTATTGTGTTGTAAACTTTCATCATTCTTTTGTCTACGTGTAACACAGGTGATGGAATGCAGTTTAATATCTCCGCCAAGACCACATTATTTCACATTTTAGGTGGGATAGACCCAAGCGGGATGGCTGCCATTGAGGTGTAGGAATGCCTGGAAATAGTTTCGTCTATAAGATCGCACTAGCTTTCCTGTCCTATTTAACATAACCTGTAAAATTACACTTAATCCGTGACACTAAGCTACACTATTCGGTTCAAATTTAATATCATTTCTGGTACAATTTTAATAAGAGTAGGCCTGTGAGCAGCTGTGGTGTCATTAGGCCAACCCTATTTATTTAGGACATTTCAAAATTTACGCCAGGGGGAGTGGGAGTTTTGACAAAAGACTGAAAAAAAATGAGTTTGAGCTTTGAGGGGGTCACAATATAAGAATAGGAATAAGCAAATTATTCTTGTGAACTTCCAGACATCATGATGTACCTTATATATTTTTTTTTCAAATTGCACCTCATGTCATTTGGTTTGTTTTCTCTGATCATTTAACATTTCAGTCGGGGTTAATTTGAAATGGGAGAAAGTTAACCAAACAGGCGACATACCGACTGGGAGGCATGATCACGCATTATGGTGAGAGTATGAAAAAGCTTTTATTATATGATCAGTTGCCGATTTTGTGGAAAAAATTGATGAAAATGTAAAGTAAATGATAGGCAAAAAACAACAACACTTGAAAACAACAACAGCAAAAAGAAACAAAAAGAAACAAAAAAACAACAAAACAAACAAAAACAAACAAAAACAGGCTCATTTTATGTAGGCCTACAAATGTTGTTTTAAACAAGAACTTTTGTTCCGAATATCTTCATAGGTAGGCTGTCACTGCAAAGAGGTGTGTAAATAATTATGCATCCCTACCTACTGTACGTATACATGTAACAACAGCACAAAGCCACTACGTATGCATGCATCAAACAAAATCCAACAGCACAAAGCCACTACGTATGCATGCCTCCAACAAAATCCAACAGCACAAAGCCACTACGTATGCATGCCTCCAACAAAATCCAACAACACAAAGCCACTACGTATGCATGCATCAAACCAAATCCAACAACACAAAGCCACTACGTATGCATGCCTCCAACAAAATCCAACAGCACAAAGCCACTACGTATGCATGCCTCCAACAAAATCCAACAACACAAAGCCACTACGTATGCATGCCTCCAACAAAATCCAACAGCACAAAGCCACGACGTATGCATGCATCCAACAAAATCCAACAACACAAAGCCACTACGTATGCATGCATCAAACAAAATCCAACAGCACAGCCACATACGTATGCATGCATCCAACAAAATCCATCAGCACAAAGCCACTGCGTATGCAACTATGCATGCATCCAACAAAATCCAGCAGCACAAAACCACTACGTATGCATGCATCCAACAAAATCCAACAGCACAAAGCCACTACGTATGCATGCATCCAACAAAATCCAACAGCACAAAGCCACTACGTATGCATGCATCCAACAAAATCCAACAGCACAAAGCCACTACGTATGCATGCCTCCAACAAAACATACTGCAGTTACTGTCCGTTTTCCTATACACAATACACAGTGCTCTTTCCCATTGACGCGTGACCTTTACAAATAGCCCTACGTTAACAGTATGGGGATATGACTAGTTAACGTCGCTGTGTGAAAAATAACCGGCCAATATTAAAAGTACTCTTCTAAAGTTCTAGAAAATATAGTTTTTAACATGTCCTAAATTTTTAGCTAATTTAGATGTTTGGAAATATTCGTACTTTGGTGTTTTAGTTAATGTTATAGGTAATAGTACATTGCCTAGTTAACGTCGCTGTGTGAAAAATAACCGGCCAATATTAAAAGTACTCTTCTAAAATTCTAGACAATATAGTTTTGTAACATGTCCTAAATTTTAGCTAATTTAGGTGTTTGGAGAGGGTCGTACTTTTGTGTTTTAGGAAGGGCATGTAAACGACAGATAACACCAAAAATATGAAGAAATTATTTCCAAACCGTGTTAAGTCAAAAATCATTATGTTGCTCATTTTCAAGAATGCTGGTTTACAAAAAGCACGCCATTGTCTGATTTCGTGAACAAAGCCACACATAACATTGTTTCCTTTCGTTTCCTTTATAATCGGTTACCCAACTGAAGCTATGAATACCAGCTTTATTGCGATATCGCACATGAAAACAGTCACTTGTGCACAACCAGAGAAGATCCGATTTAATCAGCTGAGCTGTTTCAATGAGTGTTATCTTGGTTTAATAGCTTTTAATGGGGTTAAGTCCTGCAAAGGTCGAGATGAATTCTACTGTAGACATGACCGCATCATGATCCATCAGCACAAAGCCACTACGTATGCATGCATCCAACAAAATCCAACAGCACAAAGCCACTACGTATGCATGCATCCAACAAAATCCAACAGCACAAAACCACTACGGTACGTATGCATGCATCCAACAAAATCCAACAACACAAAGCCACTACGTATGCATGCATCCAACAAAATCCAACAGCACAAAGCCACTACGTATGCATGCATCCAACAAAATCCAACAGCACAAAGCCACTACGTATGCATGCATCCAACAAAATCCAACAACACAAAGCCACTACGTATGCATGCATCCAACAAAATCCAACAGCACAAAGCCACTACGTATGCACGCATCCAACAAAATCCAACAGCACAAGTACAAAGCCACTACGTATGCATGCATCCAACAAAATCCAACAGCAGAAAACCACTTCGTATGCATGCATCCAACAAAATCCAACAACACAAAGCCACTACGTATGCACGCATCCAACAAAATCCAACAGCACAAAGCCACTTCGTATATATGCATCCAACAAAATCCAACAGCACAAAGCCACTTCGTATATATGCATCCAACAAAATCCAACAGCACAAAGCCACTACGTATGCATGCATACAACAAATTCCAACAGCACAAAACCACTACGTATGCATGCATCCAACAAAATCCAACAGCACAAAGCCACTTCGTATATATGCATCCAACAAAATTCAACAGCACAACGCCACTACGTATGCACGCATCCAACAAAATCCAACAGCAGAAAACCACTTCGTATGCATGCATCGAACAAAATCCAAAAGCACAAAGCCACTTCGTATATATGCATCCAACAAAATCCAACATCACAAACCCACTACGTATGCATGCATCCAACAAGATCCAACAACACAAACCCACTACGTGTGTATACATCCAACAAAATCCAACAGCACAAACCCACGACGTATGCATGCATCCAACAAAATCCAACAGCACAAAGCCACGACGTATGCATGCATCCAACAAAATCCAAAAGCACAAAACCACTACGTATGCACACATCCAACAAAATCCAACAGCACAAAACCACTACGTATGCATGCATCCAACAAAATCCAACAGCACAAAACCACTATGTATGCATGCATCCAACAAAATCCAACAGCACAAAACCACTACGTATGCACACATCCAACAAAATCCAACAGCACAAACCCACTACGTATGCATGCATCCAACAAAATCCAACAGCACAAAGCCACGACGTATGCATGCATCCAACAAAATCCATCAGCACAAAGCCACTACGTATGCATGCATCCAACAAAATCCAACAGCACAAAACCACTACGTATGCATGCATCCACAAAATCCAACAGCACAAAGCCACTACGTATGCATGCATCCAATAAAATCCATCATCACAAAGCCACTACGTATACACACATCCAACAAAATCCAACAGCACAAAGCCACTGCGTATATGTACACATCCAACAAAATCCAACAGCACAAACCCACTACGTATGCATGCATCCAACAAAATCCAACAGCACAAACCCACTATGTATGCACACATCCAACAAAATCCAACAGCACAAAACCACTACGTATGCACACATCCAGCAAAATCCAACAGCACAAAACCACTACGTATGCACATATCCAACGAAATCCAAAAACACAAAGCCACTACGTATGCATGCATCCACAAAATCCAACAGCACAAAGCCACTATGTATGCATGCATCCAACAAAATCCAACATCACAAACCCACTACGTATATGCATGCATCCAACAAAATCCAACAGCACAAAACCACTACGTATGCACACATCCAACAAAATCCAACAGCACAAACCCACTACGTATGCATGCATCCAACAAAATCCAACAGCACAAAGCCACGACGTATGCATGCATCCAACAAAATCCATCAGCACAAAGCCACTACGTATGCATGCATCCAACAAAATCCAACAGCACAAAACCACTACGTATGCATGCATCCACAAAATCCAACAGCACAAAGCCACTACGTATGCATGCATCCAATAAAATCCATCATCACAAAGCCACTACGTATACACACATCCAACAAAATCCAACAGCACAAAGCCACTGCGTATATGTACACATCCAACAAAATCCAACAGCACAAACCCACTACGTATGCATGCATCCAACAAAATCCAACAGCACAAACCCACTATGTATGCACACATCCAACAAAATCCAACAGCACAAAGCCACTACGTATGCATGCCTCCAACAAAATCCAACAGCACAAAGCCACTTCGCATGCATGCATCCAACAAAATCCAACAGCACAAAACCACTACGTATGCACACATCCAGCAAAATCCAACAGCACAAAACCACTACGTATGCACATATCCAACAAAATCCAAAAACACAAAGCCACTACGTATGCATGCATTCAACAAAATCCAACAGCACAAAGCCACTACGTATGCATGCATCCAACAAAATCCAACAGCACAAAACCACTACGTATGCACACATCCAACAAAATCCAACAGCACAAAACCACTACGTATGCACACATCCAACAAAATCCAACAGCACAAAACCACTACGTATGCACACATCCAACAAAATCCAACAGCACAAACCCACTACGTATGCACATATCCAACAAAATCCAACAGCACAAAGCCACTACGTATGCATGCATCCAACAAAATCCAACAGCACAAAACCACTACGTATGCATGCATCCACAAAATCCAACAGCACAAAGCCACTACGTATGCATGCATCCAATAAAATCCATCATCACAAAGCCACTACGTATACACACATCCAACAAAATCCAACAGCACAAAGCCACTGCGTATATGTACACATCCAACAAAATCCAACAGCACAAACCCACTACGTATGCATGCATCCAACAAAATCCAACAGCACAAACCCACTATGTATGCACACATCCAACAAAATCCAACAGCACAAAACCACTACGTATGCACACATCCAGCAAAATCCAACAGCACAAAACCACTACGTATGCACATATCCAACAAAATCCAAAAACACAAAGCCACTACGTATGCATGCATCCACAAAATCCAACAGCACAAAGCCACTATGTATGCATGCATCCAACAAAATCCAACATCACAAACCCACTACGTATATGCATGCATCCAACAAAATCCAACAGCACAAAACCACTACGTATGCACACATCCAACAAAATCCAACAGCACAAACCCACTACGTATGCATGCATCCAACAAAATCCAACAGCACAAAGCCACGACGTATGCATGCATCCAACAAAATCCATCAGCACAAAGCCACTACGTATGCATGCATCCAACAAAATCCAACAGCACAAAACCACTACGTATGCATGCATGCATCCACAAAATCCAACAGCACAAAGCCACTACGTATGCATGCATCCAATAAAATCCATCATCACAAAGCCACTACGTATACACACATCCAACAAAATCCAACAGCACAAAGCCACTGCGTATATGTACACATCCAACAAAATCCAACAGCACAAACCCACTACGTATGCATGCATCCAACAAAATCCAACAGCACAAACCCACTATGTATGCACACATCCAACAAAATCCAACAGCACAAAACCACTACGTATGCACACATCCAGCAAAATCCAACAGCACAAAACCACTACGTATGCACATATCCAACAAAATCCAAAAACACAAAGCCACTACGTATGCATGCATCCACAAAATCCAACAGCACAAAGCCACTATGTATGCATGCATCCAACAAAATCCAACATCACAAACCCACTACGTATATGCATGCATCCAACAAAATCCAACAGCACAAAACCACTACGTATGCACACATCCAACAAAATCCAACAGCACAAACCCACTACGTATGCATGCATCCAACAAAATCCAACAGCACAAAGCCACGACGTATGCATGCATCCAACAAAATCCATCAGCACAAAGCCACTACGTATGCATGCATCCAACAAAATCCAACAGCACAAAACCACTACGTATGCATGCATCCACAAAATCCAACAGCACAAAGCCACTACGTATGCATGCATCCAATAAAATCCATCATCACAAAGCCACTACGTATACACACATCCAACAAAATCCAACAGCACAAAGCCACTGCGTATATGTACACATCCAACAAAATCCAACAGCACAAACCCACTACGTATGCATGCATCCAACAAAATCCAACAGCACAAACCCACTATGTATGCACACATCCAACAAAATCCAACAGCACAAAGCCACTACGTATGCATGCCTCCAACAAAATCCAACAGCACAAAGCCACTTCGCATGCATGCATCCAACAAAATCCAACAGCACAAAACCACTACGTATGCACACATCCAGCAAAATCCAACAGCACAAAACCACTACGTATGCACATATCCAACAAAATCCAAAAATACAAAGCCACTACGTATGCATGCATTCAACAAAATCCAACAGCACAAAGCCACTACGTATGCATGCATCCAACAAAATCCAACAGCACAAAACCACTACGTATGCACACATCCAACAAAATCCAACAGCACAAAACCACTACGTATGCACACATCCAACAAAATCCAACAGCACAAAACCACTACGTATGCACACATCCAACAAAATCCAACAGCACAAACCCACTACGTATGCACATATCCAACAAAATCCAACAGCACAAAGCCACTACGTATGCATGCATCCAACAAAATCCAACATCACAAACCCACTACGTATATGCATGCATCCAACAAAATCCAACAGCACAAAGCCACGACGTATGCATGCATCCAACAAAATCCATCAGCACAAAGCCACTACGTATGCATGCATCCAACAAAATCCAACAGCACAAAACAACTACGTATGCATGCATCCACAAAATCCAACAGCCACACGTTTTACATGCACGCATCCGACAAAATGCAAGAGCACAAATCCACTACGTAGGCCTATGCATCATGCATACATCCAAATCCAACAAAATCCAACAGCACAAAGACACGCATGCATGCATGCATGCATGCAACAAAATCCACCAGCACAAAGCCATTAGCTCATTTTCCTCATTCATGTATACCGGTATTCCATGATCCAACATTGGGCTTCACAAATTTCACATTTTGTTGAATATTATTTGAACAACAAATTAATGAAAGACGTCGCCCAACAATGATTTCGACCCAACGTTTTTTAATTTTCAGTGTACATTGGCTTATAGCCTTAATAACGGTATTCCAGCAAGCAGTAAAATAACGTTGCTCTTATCGTTGTTTATCCGCTCATTGTCAGTGTACTTTTTTTCTTCCAAATTTCAGCGCCGTAGGATGTACACTGTTCCTATTTGGTGGTAAGAATGACAAGAAAGCATTCCGTAGCCTGCAAGGAGTTTACTCGTTTGACACACGTAAGCTGCAACTTCTAACTTTGTTCTTATATATATATACTTTTTAATTGATTTGAAATTTGATTGATGTATGAATTGATTATATATTGGATTGATTGATTGACTGATTAGTTGATTGATTGACTGACTGGCTGACTGACTGACTAACTGATTGATTGATTGATTGATTGATTGATTGATTGATTGATTCAAAATTATTACAGACTTGACATTTAATATGGAATATTTTTCGCAAAATTCCAAGACTGGTCTGGACAGAGTCTGCATAGACCGCTCGGGCTAAATATTAATTAGGGTGTGTCGGGAATCTGAATTTGAGCTTTGCGGGGGACACAATTTCAGACTTTATGCAACATGGTTCTGTTATTATCAAATTTATAGTGGTTTGAGGCGATATTTCTTAAACTTTGTCAGCAACTGGCATTCATCACAGCTGAAATACACTTACAATGTATCAAGTTTTTGAACAGGGGAGGAGCTTAAAAATAGGGCTCTTAAAGCTGTACGTACTCGAAAGTTTGAATGCCCCCTGGGGTCAAATGTTATAAACTTACGGTACAAAAATAACTGTGCGGATTCCTGGTTGTCCAATGAACTCACACTGTTTCTTTGTTCACAGTAAGTTTATAACATGTGGCCCTAGGGGATCATTCAAACTTTCTGAGTGCGTACCACTTTTAAGAGCCATATTTTTCAAAGCTCCTCCCACTTTCAAAACTGGTAAATAACAGGTGCATTTCAGTTCTGATGAACACTTATTGGTATTTAGGTTCAGTAAAATCACCTCAAACCTCAATAAATGTGATGATCAGAATAATGTTGCTCAAATTCAGAAATTTTACCCCAACAAAAATCAAATTCAATCACTTTAAATCCGCCATTTTAGGCTAATTTACTACATTATGAGCGCCATAATGTAAACTAATGGAAAGCACATTTTCTGTCAAACAATGATTTTACACCATTTCCCGACACACCCCAATTAATATTTAGCCCATGCCGTTTATGCAGACCTCTACCAGACCAGTCTTGGAAACTTGCGAAAAAGTATTCCATATTAAATGTCAAGTCTGTATATTAAGGGATCGAACGACGGATGCATTGATTGCTCGGATTGTTTTATAATTGCCAGGCTTATTTCTTGATTAATTAATTAATTACTAAGCTGACTAGCTGATCGATTGTTTGATTGATTGTATGAGTGACCGATTGAACTTGATTGTGTTTTTATTGGTTTACCCATGATTCCTCTATTTAATAGGTGATGATCATTGGTCTTTGTGCCCCACTCAAGGATCTGAACCTCTCGCACTGAATCCTGGGATAGCTACTGTATATCATCAATTATACGTCATTGGTGGCATAGAAAACCGCATTGCAACCAACGAAGTTGATGTTTTTAACACAGGTAAACGCAGATTTTAGATGCAAAACACAATGCATGATAACATCAAAATGGTTGCCTTGTGCAGATTTGTATATTCTTCTATTGTATACATTTCTATCACTAATTGGGAAGGTACAAAAATGCGTACGATTAAAATTTCATGCCCATTGAGAAAAGTAAACAAATTTGATTAACCATAAAATAACATTGTATAACTTCAAGGAAGTACCAAGCTTAATAAGTTGATAGCTACTTCATCAATACTCATATCAGCAGTAGATAGCTACTGCATCAATACTTATATCAGCAGAAGATAGCTTCATCAATACTCATATCAGCAGTAGATTGCTATATACTTCATCAATGCACATATCAGTAGTATATAGGTATAGCTACTTCATCAATGCACATATCAGCAGTAGATAGCTACTTCATCAATGCACATATCAGTAGTATGTATAACTACTTTATCAAAATGAATATCAGTATAATAGCTACCGTACTTCATCGATACGCGTATCCCCAGTAGATAGCTTCTTCATCAATACCCATATCAGAAATAGATATCTACTTCATCATCAATACACATTAGAAGTAGATAGCTACTTCATCAACAATCATATCAGTAGTAGATAGCTACTTCATCTATACCCATATCAGCAGTAGGTAGCTACTTCATCAATGCACATATCAGCAGTAGGTAGCTACTTCATCAATACTCATATCAGCTGTAGATAGCTACTTCATGAGTACCCATATCAGCAGTAGACAGCTACTTCATCAATACATATATCAGTAGAAGGTAGCTACTTCATATATACTCATATCAGCAGTAGGTAGCTACTTCATCAATACTCATATCAGCTGTAGATAGCTACTTCATGAGTACCCATATCAGCAGTAGAAAGTTACTTCATCAATGCACATATCAGCAGTAGGTAGCTACTTCATCAATACTCATATCAGCAGTAGATAGCTACTTCATCAATTCTCATGTTCATCAATCAACCCTACCGATCAGCAGTACAGCCATTTTTAATTTACTCAACGTATTCGGCCTACTATACAGCAGCACGTCTTTATCAATACCAACAATTGTTATTATTTGTTTTTCTGAATGAGAAACAACAACATTTGAACGAAATTATTTAATATTTATATTGCAGAAAACCTAACCTGGACAAAAGTAACAACATCTGGGATACCACCGTCACCCAGGTAAAACAGTGAGATGAGATCAAAAAGAAGGGAGAGAGAGAGGGGAGAGAGAGAGAGAGAGAGAGAGAGAGAGAGAGAGAGAGAGAGAGAGAGAGAGAGAGAGAGAGAGAGAGAGAGAGAAAGAGAGAGAGAGAGAGAGAGAGAGAGAGAGAGAGAGTGTGTGTGTGAGAGAGGGAGAGGGAGAGAGTGATTGAGAGAACTTATATCAATGTGCTAATCCAGATATGAAATACAACATGACATTAATCCCATGTAATCACCAAATTACGGTAACCATTTGAAATTCACACTGTCTGCATCGTATTGGTGTCGTGGATATCTTGGTAACTTTAGCATTATATCTATTATCCTGACAGATTTGGGTTAAAATGCATAGCATTAGGGAGAATTATTTATTCCTTTGGTGGAACCAGTAGTGAGGATAGCCAATGGTACACTGATGTCTACATCCTTGACACACGTGAGTTTGTATGTCTGTCTGTCTGTCTGATGTATTGGCTTATTGAAAGGGTAATCATGACTTATTTGATTATTTATTCGGAGTGAAAATAGTTTCCATAAGTCACGTGTGACTGTGTGAGATAGGCCCTATTGTCTTTTTCTTTAGAGGTTCATCTTTGTTTGACTTACTAAAACTCACTCACTCACTCACTCACTCACTCACTCACTCACTCACTCACTCACTCACTCACTCACTCACTCACTCACTCACTCACTCACACCCCCACTCACTCACACCCCCCCCCCCCACTCACTCACCCCCACTCACTCACTCACACCCCCACTCACCACTCACTCACCACTCACTCACTCACTCACTCACTCACTCACTCAACATAATACTCAACATATTGTCCCTCGTCTCTGTTCACGATAGTTTAATTATTGTTTTCAAATTTTCCTCTGTTTACAGATTCTCTGAACTGGTCATGTCCTGCGGTCAAAGGTCAATTTCCAGAACCAAGAGGTAGCTTTTCTTTTACAGCACACAGCAATAAGGTATAGTGCACGATATGAGACCAATGTTTGGAACTCAGGCCATAAATATTGAACCATTCATGCGCTAGATTCGTCAACACAATACTGAATAAATGGTATCAAAAATATACATACTTCTGGTCATAGCCTAAGTTGAAATTGAGCTCATATTGTAGACATTGATGTGATATTTACACTACTCCGGGTCTTTTTACTGAGTTTTCTTACGGCGCAACATCGTGAATAAATATACGTGTAGCCTATGACTTAAAATGTAAATGTGTCTCAAAAATAAATTTATTCGATTTTGGCGCCTCTATTTTCTTTCCATTATACTAGGACATTTATGTGCTTGGTGGCGTTAACGGACAGAAGAAAGAATCATGCCAACCCAATGAGTGTAGAAAGGATAGAGTGCCCCACTCGCCGAATCTGTGAAGCAGGTTTTGGGTCCCGGATTTGGGTGCTGCCCCTAGATCACTGGATTAGACAAATCATGTAATAAAACGCATTAAATTTTCCCAGTGCTACCATTGTCTTTTGTATCAAAAAATTGCTGACTTCTCTAATAGGAGACTTTCATAAGCTTAGTCTGGGTAAGATCATGCCAACCCCTACTGCCTTCCTTACAACGTTGCTGATTGGTTGATTACAAGTTTATTTTATTCATCTGCCTGAGTGACCAATATAAAATGCAGCTTCTAGATTTTAAGTTTCTGATTGATTAATTATGCGATATATTCATCTGATTGACCAATGAAAATGCGGCTTCTAGACATTCGAAGCTCACCACTCTTACCTTGTTGCTGAAATGACCTTTTCGGTAAATCCCATAAGCCTTTGCGAGTACAGTTGAGATGTCGTCATTTGACGTCACGTCGACTTCCAATGCGCAATAACGATGTTCGATAAACGATGTGCGCATCGGCGCAGATCAGCGTTACGTCAAATGACGACATCTCAGGTGTACTCGCAAAGGCTTATGGGATTTACCGAAAGGTCAATTGGCTCAATAAATCATGATAGTCTTCTTGTAACCAATCAGCAGATAGTAGGCCTAGACCTATATCATGTGGTTAAGCCTCGTCAGCCCTACCACCATTCTTACCATGTTGCTGATTGGTTCAATAAATTATGATAGTCTTATAGTAACCAATCAGCAGGTCAGTCAGATGAGTAGGCTAGGCCTACTCATGGGGTTATAATAGGCCTAAGTTCAAATCAAAACAAGACATTTTTCTTGATTTTCGGGCTTGATTTTACTTACAGGTGCTACGTTTTTATAATTCATGGTCGAATTATGAAGACTAGTTTGCGCAGGTTAGCAACCAATTACGCCGCGCCTTTTCCCTGATGTAAGACGCAAACTAAGTCTTTTCTAAGTGCCCCTTCAGAAAAATGTAGTGCCACGTAAATTACTATATCGTCAACATTATTTATATTAGTGAAGTTTTTTTCAGGTAAAATGAAGTGGAAACAACCATTCTTCTCCGGTCCGATGCCTTGTCCACGTTATGGTCACGCAGCATTCACGTACAAAAACGGGGTGAGATGGTGCTTTAGTAGACCATTATGCATGATACATATGCCTATTGCCTAAAATGTAGAACGGGAATTTCTGAATTGTGGGAACAAATATGACTTTAATAGAGCTATTGAATACAGACTTTATTACGCTTTTAAAAGTTCCTCACAGTACATTTAGAATTGGACAACTGAGCTACGAGAGTGTGCTCCGTCCTTCGGAGGGGACATTAAGCCGTTAATTTTAATAGGCTACTTCAATTTTCTACAGTATAGGCCTACATTTGATATTATTTGACTAGCAATTGAGCCTATTGTCTTGTCTTGATTAAAATTAACGAAAACACAAAATGCATGTCCTCTGTTTGTTTGACCCATATTTTAATAACTTGTTAGACACGATAACCCGGATCATAGAATCGAAGTATAAACCTTTCACTGCTAAAAACTCAGTAGCCTTATGTTGCTCTCTGCGAATCATCGCCTGAAGCGCTTCACGTGTTAGATAGGGATAATAAACTGTTATTCGGCACTCTGTCGTGTTCTATAACTTTGCTTATTTGAAGTGTATGATGGATAATGAATTCGCAATATTCATTGTTACACATTTTATTATAGTTGTACGTGTTTGGTGGTACCAATGAAGATGACGATTTCAATGACCTTACTGTAGGACGTCTAATCAATCCATCCAATCGCAAACCCTGTAAGTAGAGGTCTATACAAATATTAATTTGATATACGACTTATGTCCAGCATGGGAGATATCGAAGGGAAGTTGCAACCAAATAAAATTATTTCGCTAGCCCAAGAGCGCAACAGTTGGAAAAAGCTTGTAGTCGCTTGCTCCGCAGCCGACTGCTGATGATCGGAGTAATAGAGCATGAAAAGACAACCTATATAATTCTATTTCAATTTTAAAATTATGCATAATTATGATGCCATTGGGCATTGTCATTATTTTGCTTTGAACCCACCTTTTCCATCTCAATTTCAGTAAAAGTTGCTTCTACCGGCCTTCAAGGATACCTCAGTGGAATGTCATCAACAGCACAAGGAAACGACGAGAATGAAGCTTGACCCGACAACCTGCTAGTGGTGGTGACGGTGGGCCTTTGTATCAGATGATATTTTATTTTTGAAAAGTCCTTATAGTTATACGAACAATAATATATAGAAACAATTCTCGAAAACTAGTGCCTTGTATATTAAGCCTATACCCTACTTACTTGCTCAAATAGTATAATTTATTATGCGCAGATTTTATTACAAAATTTATTGTATGTGGTTATTTTAAGGCTGGAAAGGGCGGTTGGCCTATATATACCTTATTATTGTAGCCCATTTTAAGCACAAAATACATGCCCGCGTTACATAGAACCGCAAAATTATTTTGTATCAATAATGCTATTTTGTTTGAGCAATAATGTAATTAAATACTTCTTAAGGGCTGGGGTATGAACGTTTGGACAGTATTTATTTTGGGACATCAGAGCACATCAGACATATCGAATTGCATTCTGAATACGAAGAATGTCATTCTGATATCAAATAATTTTGATTTTTGAAATTCGCAATTTAATACATTTTATGGCAAATCATTAAAAATTGATATTTTGATATTTAACAGTACTTGAAGTAAACTTTATAAATCTGATGATTTATACTTAAAGTGTATGTAAGTGGGATGAAAAGCCGACGATCAATTGAAAATTTTGACCTTTCGTATTGAAGATATGGATTTTTTTTCCCAAAACACCAAAAAACAATAGGTCTTTTTGGGAAAAAATCCATATCTTCAATATGAAAGGTCAAAATTTTCAATTGACCGTCGGCTTTTCCTCCCTGCTACATACACTTTAAGAATATATCATTAGATTTATATAATTTACTTCGAGGACTGTTATATATCAAAAATTTGAAAAATATCAATTTTTATAATTTGTCATAAAATTTGTATTATATTGTGATTTTCAAAAATGTAAATTATTTGATATCAGAAAGACATGCTTCGTATTCAGAATGCAATTCGATAGGTCTGAGGTGCTCTCATGTCCTACAAACAAGTATTCCTGAAAAAAATTGGTGTCAGTTCCAATTTACAATGTAACTATTATTTTAATGTAATGTTAAAGAGAAGTTTTGCACTGCAGCACTGACAAGAACATTTAGTGGTAGTTCATTTTATCATTAAATAGGCCTAATTATACACTTACATAGGCCTGCGTGTTTTGGCGCAACGTCAGCCTTCTATTCTTCAAATTTTTTCACAGGAGGAAGATGGCGAATTTCATCATTCGATATCAGCAAAGTATCAGGCCCTTGCAACTCCTATACCAGCGCAATACAAAAAGATTTTTGTTTAATTAACACTGGACATGCTGGATGTTTTTATAAAAATATTGTATGTGATGAAGAAGGGGGCTGGTGGTTTATTTATGTAAAGGTCAAAATAGGATTCGGATAGGGTCAGGACTCTGTTTTGTCATCTTCCTTCTGTGGGTCTTTGAACCTGCTCATTGTCTGGTGGGTTTTTTTGTTTGTTTTTTGTAATTTTGATTTTGAAATGGAGCCTTTGGTTCGAGTTGTGTTTTTTCCTGAATGTATTTTAATGCTTTCTCTCCCCCACCAGCTCCAAGTACTGATAAAATACAAAAAACTGAAAAAAAAAGAAAGAAAAAAAAAAAAAAAGATGTGGACACCGTCAGTTCCCCCGTGTATTATCCGCCGGCGCCATTATCACGTGACTGTAGAAAAATGCTGCTGCCACCAGATATAGGCTAAGTAAAACAGCGTATTACTATCAAGACTTATGTTTGAAAGCTAAGTGTCTGACGTCATCTGTCAAAGTCGTTGATGACTTGCAAAACCCGGCGGTAAACCAGGTCTTATTTTAAGCTTATTGTTAATTTTGCACCTTCAAAGATACAAACCATCTCAAAAGTTAGGTCTTTATAGTAGGAAACTTTTTTGGGTGAAGGCACCATGTCAACAATGCCTAGAAAATTTGCTTTTTGCCTCGTAAAAGTACGTAATTTTTCGGCACTTCCTGGTATCAGGTCGATTCGGCCAAACCAATTCGTCCACAGTTGACTTGGCCATATGCCAATTCATGCATTTGGCCCCAAGCTAAGTCAGCCACACCCCAATTCGATATTGACCAAAAGGGATAAACGATTTAATATGTTAATGAATATATGTGACCGTCCATCACGAAACAGCTGTAAAGTCGGCTCGCGGTCAATTTTGTTTTATTTCGTGTCTAGAAAATATATCATAAGCTTTAAAATGAAAAATCATTTGACTCCAAACGATATCCAGAAGTAAAAAAAAAGAGGGTTAAGTGCACAATGTACAAAAAAGTGACTATATCTCATTAACCGATGATCCTACAGATATGCGACCACTGACTTTTTTTCCCAAAAAATCCTTATGACCAGAGGAAAAATTCGACATATGGCACGACTCGAGGATATTTGGTTAAAAAGATAGAGGGTTAAGTGCACAAAATTTAAAAAAAAGTGACTATATCTCATTAACCAATGATCCTACAGATATGCGACCACTGACTTTTCTGTTCCTATGACCAGAGGAAAAATTTGACATATGGCACGACTCTCTAAGATATTTGGTTAAAAAAAAAAAAAAAGTGACTATATCTTATTAACCAATGATCCTACAGATATGCGACCACTGACTTTTTTTGTTCCTTATGACCAAGGGAAAAGTTTGACATATCTCACGACTCTGTAGGAAATGATGTACATCATCATCATCATACATCATCATTTTATTTTCATTCAAATCAACATACAAAATATAAAAGACACAACATTTGAATGAGGAGATGCTCAAAAGGCCCAAAGGCCTGAAGCGAGCACCCCCTTACACTGCCTTAAGTTATACAACATACAATTACACAAAGTTAACAAATAAAAGAAAAAAGAAAGAGGAGAAGAACATGCAAAGAAAGAACCAATATAAATATTTATAACATTTCATATAGACATTCCACAGTCCACACAAGAAATTGATAGTTGGACTGGATATGGGTGGGGGTGGAAGGATGGGTGAGGTCATTAAATAATCCCTAAATATTAGATGTAATTTTTTATTAGACATTTCTTTATTTGTAACTTAAACTGGTTTACTGATTTTGCCATATTTATCAGTAATATTCCATTTTCTAGGACCGGAAGCCCGTGTTGTGAGGGCCACAAACTGCGGCTACGAATACAGATACGCGAACGCTGACTTGTTTTGTTCTTTATGACCAGAGGAAAAGTTCGACATATCACACGACTCTTTAGGATATTTGGTTTAAAAGATAGAGGGTTATTGCACAAAGTACAACGAATTGGTTTGTGACCGAATGCAATACATCAATTCATCTAAATATACAGATTTGGTGTAAAAACAACGGTTATGGAGAAAATCACGAAGTAGTTCAATTTGGCCAACTTTTTTTGTACATCATTATACAGGGTTCGAATTGGCATGTGGGCGATTTGGTTTGGGGCTGAATTGACGAATAGTATCGATATCGATATTGATATTTTTACAGAGCACGTGATATTTCGATATGATGATTCGAATTGTCACGTGATCGTCAAACCTGTACTAAAGGTGTCAGTTCTGCAGGAACTGACGCAAAAATACTGTCGAAACGCAATAAACGCTCATTTTAGATCCCTTAAGAGCGCGCTTATAGCGAGATATAACCAAAACAGAATATCTTATGATAATTGTGCTATGCCCTGAGTAATTTAATTTAACCATTTAACTTTGTTTACAATTTAAAGCTATTTCATGAGAAGTATAAGAGATGGGAACCCCCCTTTCAAGTAATCATGCAAGAGTTTGTGTGTAGAATGATTTCTGTGGGGAATTCCCTGTGATCAGAAAAACAAATTCAGTCACATCTATAATTATCTTGGAAATCCCTCCATGGCTCAATGTGACCATTGTATTACACCATGTAGGAAAATCCATGCGGCTATAATAAGGTGAATGTGGCAGCATGAGTTCATTATATTATGTAGGGTTTCAGTTTTACAAGTTTAGTAAGAGAGATAAACGGTTCCAAAAAAGTAAGTCCCCCCTAAGACATTTTGGTATAATCCAAAAATGGCTTGATCAATTCTCTTGTTTTAAAGTTTGGAACATAGACTGATTAGTTATGCATCAAGTGAACGGGGTTTTATTGTTGTCTTTTATCATCTTCACTGAGAAATTCAGCCATATATAACATTTTCGGGCCAAAAAAAAGTTGCATATTTCCACATAGGCTTTTTATGCACCACTTTTGGTTCACTTAAAGCAAATTAATCAAAAAGGAATGGTTCTATATTATTTTTTTTAATCAAAATAATTTAAGTCAAGATGTTCATGAATTAAATTTTACACATTTCAAGCATGTTTTATGGTTTTAGTGCTAGTGAGAAATCATAAAATAAAGCCATTTGTGAAATTGTATACCGGGTACATAAACAAAAGTTGCACTTTTCCAAACTGACTCTTTGTATACATTAACATGCGTAAATGTAACAGGTTTTTCATTCTAATTAAATTCATTAAGAAGGAACAACTGTAACTTCAATAATAAATCTTGTGTTCATTGATTAATTTAACCAACGGACCAACAGATTTTTGGTTAAATCTTTTGTACTGGATCCCGGTACACTTAATTCATTGGTCATTCCTTGAATGGTTCAAAAATCGTATGGGTGGCCGTTATCAAGACGGGCAAGCGAGGGAAAACACCACCTTAAAGGACTTTGCAGCAAATCCTGCAGCATGCAGGGAACCAGGTTGACCAACAGCAGAGAAGAAGCCCATCTCACATGAAGGAAGGCCTATTAATTATTGAAAGACATTAATAAGCTGCAGCATTCATTTTAATTTATTCACTGAACAATAAAAACTGTTTTTGAATGTGTGACATCTAAATCAGGAAAAGCTTAAGGGAAGGGGTATGAACTGACGTTTGGACAGTATTTATTGTGGGACATTAGAGCACATCAGACATATCAAATTGCATTCTGAATACGAAGAATGTCCTTCTGATATCAAATAATTTTGATTTTTTGAAATTCGCAATGTAATACACATTTTTTGGCAAATCATTAACAATTGATATTTTTGATATTTAACAGTACTCGAAGTAAACTTTATAAATCTGATGATTTATACTTAAAGGGTATGTAGGTGGGATGAAAAGCCGACGATCAATTGAAAATGTTGACCTTTCGTATTGAAGATATGGATTTTTTCCCAAAACACCAAAAAAATAGGTCTTTTTTTTTTTTTTATCTATATCTTCAATATAAAAGGTCCAAATTTTCAATTGATCGTCGGCTTTTCCTCCCAGCTATATACACTTTAAGAATATATCATTAGATTTATAAAATTTATTTCGAGGACTGTTATATAGGCCTATCAAAATTTGAAAAATATCAAATTTTAATAATTTGTCATAAAATTTGTATTATATCGTGAATTTCAAAAATGAAAATTATTTGATATCAGAAAGACATGCTTCGTATTCAGAATGCAATTCGATACGTCTGAGGTGCTCTCATGTCCCACAAAAAATACTGTCGAAACGCCATAAACGCTCATTCTAGATCCCTTAAATTAAATTAAATTAAAGATGCTCATTTTTTATTGAATTACTCACTAAAAGGGGAAACATTGTCAAACACAAATAGAAGCATAAAAAGCCTATGCAGAAAAATGCAACTTTTTTGGGGGCGAAAATTTCATTAATGACAGTATTTTGCAATGAAGATGATAAAAGGTAGCAACAAAAACCCGCTCACTTGATGCATAACTAATCAGTCTATGTTCCAAACTTTAAAACAAGAGAATTGATTAATCCGTTTTTGGATTATACCTAAATGTCTATGGTGGGGCCCGGTAGGTGGGGACTTACTTTTTGGAACCGTTTACAGGAAATTTCGTGGCAGATTTGAATAATTATGAAGCAAGCTGCATGTTGTATGAATGTAGCACTTTTTCACGTACCCAAGAGGGTTTAGCTTTTAAGACAACGGATTTAAAATGAGAAAATATATTATAAAATTATTTCATAATAACCATTAAAATATTTAAATTAAAATTTTATATTATTTTGCTTTATTACGGTTCTGGTCACTTCAAATTTAGGACATGTCTTGCCTTCCGCCGTCTGCATGGCTATTTTTATTTTGAGTACGCCCTCAATTATTTTTTAGCTGGTGCGGGCGCACCGCGCTAGACTAATTCCAATCAGCCGTCTACACTTCGCATGTACTGTGTATGCTTCGTAGTGACGACTGATTATCTGAAAAGGGGTATAATCCTTCTTGTCTTCCATGAGCAACCGCGTCACATCGGGTATAATCTTCCTTCCAGGAGCAACCACTGTGCATGATTGACGGGCTATTCCATTGCTCGTAATAGGTAGTGTATTTTAGCGTGCACATCAAGGTAGACTTTCAAGACTTGGCATGTTTGTTTGTAGGGGTGTAGGGGTATGGGGGGGTGTGTGTGTTGGGGAGGGGGCGTGTTGTCCGAGATGTTAGGAATTATTTAATAATAGTTATTAATATTGGAAGAACGTTTTAAACTTGAATTTAAGGCATCATATACGATTTTATACTATTTTAGATTTTCAATTAATAACAAAATAATAAAATAGCATTTAAAAATTATATAAATAGGCCTATTTATTATCGCACGCCATGGTAACAATAAAAAAAATGGCACACTTTCCGATAAAAATTTAAGAAACAAATTAATTAAAAAAAAAAAAATAAAAACAATCTTTCTTATACCAAATTTTCATGAAATTGAGAGCCATCAATAAACCAAAATGCACCCCGAATCTGTCGCACATCCCCGTAGTAGGCCTACCCTCCTTTCCATGATCCACCCCCGTTGCCCTAAACTAGACGTGTAGGCCTAATATAACCGCGCCACGAGTATTTTTTTTCCTGTATGCAAGCTCACCCCTACAGTCGCAATAGTTCTAGCCCAGATAGCTTTTAACTCACGCCTACTAATAACGTACTTTCATCAAGTGATGGCGCTATAAGTCACACACCACCAGCCTCCGTTGCAGCTGAAGTCTTTACCACGGAAGCTGTTTGGTTTACCGTGGAAGAAGATTATACCCTATATGGATTATCTTACAGCCAATATCATGACGGACTTCTGAAAACTATTCAATGCGACTTCAGTTGTGCGCCGTAGCGCGATTGACTAGCGGCGCCCGCGTACCGCGTCGCTGTACCGCGCCGCTGTGACAAGATCGCGCTCTGAACTTCTAAAAACAACAAACTCGGTCAAAAGGTCAATTTGACTGGTCACATCAGGGCCCAAGTGTGTCTCCGCACGGAGACCGTTTAAACAAAGATAGCCCCACTCAACCGTTTGCACACAATCAAGGCACGCTTTATGTCAATGAGGGGCCTGCGAAGAGTTCCTTTCCATGATGCATGTGTGATTTAAGTTAAGTTTTCACTCATCACATTGTCCCCTTTTAATTTCGACCCAAACAAAAGGGGTAAAGCGAAGAAAATTCCAGCGCC